>NC_085025.1:7270118-7300286 GCF_963692335.1 Osmerus eperlanus
ATGCCCTTGAGAGAGGTTGCCAGACCAGTAACAGTTTTCACATGTTGGGAGTGGGGTTGCCAGTTTTGTAACTGTGCTCACATGTTCTGTGAAGTCAAATAAGGGTCTACTGTCCTACTTGTACTTGGTGGTTTGGAGGTATAAAGGTACTTAAAATAAACCCAAGGTGTGTGTGCGCTCACCATGTCCAGGTCCTGGGAGACGCGGCGTTTGCGTAGCTCCTCCATGCGGTCGCTAACGTCGTTGAAGCAGGTGTTGTAGTACTCTGAGTACTCCTGAGCAAGGTCATCTATGTTCCCCAGAGAACCGTCCTGGAGCAGGGGAGGAGGAACAGAGAGAAGGACTGGTTAACTTCTGCCACAGGGAGGCTCGCAAGGAGACAAAGGCAGGTAGAGTGGGACGTAAGAGAGACGAGCCCATGAGGGAATGCAGATCTATACAACAATAACACAAAAGAAACTGACGTCGAAGCATTTCATCCAGACCACAAGGCCGGTTCTCCGTCAGGGAGTAGCCTGGACAATTCCACTGTACACAGTGTCATACCACAACAGTGAGTCAAACACCATTCACCATCCACTGTCCCTGAGAGTCCTCCCTAAAGACCTCTCTCCTCCCGCCTCCTTACTCCTCCAGGCCAGGAAAAGGAGTCTGATCAAATAAAGGCCTTAACAAGCTCTCTCCCCATCTGCCCCCGGCTCCTGGTACAGCTTAATGAAGACGCTCCTGCCACAGACGCTTGTTATTAGCCGCGCGGGAAAGGCGCCAGCTTAGCGGGCGGGTGTGCCGCTCTGGCCGGAGGTGGCAAGGGGTAGCACAACGGCACAAATCTAATCACTCACCCACCACTTCCTCCCCCTGTGCCAAGTTGGGCTAACTTTGTTAGCAGGCTAACACTGTGCTTATAGCTGGTAGGGGATGTCCACCAGGGGATGTGTGAGGTTAGAGGTGAGAAGGTTAGGGCTGTTTGTTAGTCTATCTTACCGCTCTCTCTGGTGGATACATGGAGAAAGGAGGAGAGTGGGAAGAAATAGGGCTGATCATAGCTTATGCTGAAGCTACTGTAGAGGATGTGGGTCTAGGTGTTTAGGTGTGTTTGATGGTTGGGTGTGCTATGCATGTTTATGTGTGTGTGTGTGTGTGTGCGTGCCAATGTTTCTTCACTGGCCCATGGCCTCTACACATACACTCGACCTCCACTACCTGTAACTGAGACACACACACACACACACTACTTGTGCAGCAAAAACATATCGGTTTGCCTTCAGTAAAGAATCTAAAATTAGGGTAACTAACTACGATGGCAAACTTTGACATTTCCCTCGGTTTTTTATTTTCTAATCAGTAGTGGCCTTTAAACTGCTATGACATTCTGCAACCCCTGTAACCCAAACACAGTCTTCCTGCCCTTGTGCTCTCCCTCGGTCCACTCTTCCTGCCTTTGTGTGGGAGTTGTGGGTTTGAGATAGAAGGAGGAAGTGAACTCCAAATAAGAAAAGACCTTACTCAACAAAACTCACCTCAAACACCCCGCAAGAAACGACAAGCAGTGATATGACTGTATGAAGTTTCAGAACTGTAGTCTGAAGCACACAGTAACGAATGAAGTATGCTTAATAGAGATCCACTTTCCTGCTTAGATTCAGTTCCTCCATCCACACAGTGGTTACTGGACCTTACCTGCCCCGGGCCCTTACTGGGCAGGTAGGAAGGATGGGTGGCCGTGTTTGAATCATCAACAGTGTTGTTGTGTTGGGTGCCAGTCAGACAGCTGGCATTGAATCACCACGCAGGACCTGAACAGTTTCTCTCAGTCTCTGGTGTCTCTCTGTGGGCTCAGAACAGCTCCCAGTATCTCTGTGCCAGTCTCTCATGAATGGGCCACTGTGGAGTGTGTGAGCCACACGCATACTGGGTAGAGAGAGGGGCTTCTTCAGAGATGGCCCCTGTTCAGAATGAACACACACCCGGACGGGGGCGAGCACATACACACACACTGGGGACTTTCAAAACAAACCAGTCTGAGCCAAGACAACATATTCTACATTCAGCTTCTCAGTGGGTCGGATCCATCTATCTTACACATGACTGGAAACGTCGAGAAACATTCCACTTCAACCAACACCTAAAACCAACACATGGCCTCCTCCCTTTGGCCACCACCTAACTCAATAACCCGCCTCCCCTTCCACACTCTGATTCACAGAGTCAAAGTCCAGTTTGTTCTGATCTGTTTCATATTTGTCCACCCAGCCCTGTTGCAGGAGCTCTGTCCAGGACATATGGTTTGAGATGGTGGAGATTCCCTGTGGGAGCCCTGGCTGGGCGGGCACATGCTTTACTGACATTCTCCTAACATTCCACTGCGGGAGAGAAAGAGAGAGACGGAGGGAGAGAGAGAGAGATAAAGAGACAGAGGCACGCTAGTAACGAGCAACGGGAGTGTTTATTAAGCATGAACATGGCGTGACTGAGACTGGCTGTCTACATGATGGATTTGGAGACAGAGAGACAGAGAAAATGAGTGAAAGAGACAGGGGTCTGATACAGTATCATGACTGATTGGACGAGAGGAATCCCTGATTAGAATGACCCCAAATGGAATGACCAGTTCTAGGCTTTAATTCATCATTTTTAATCATCATAGAGTTTGTGTGTGTCGTTTGTGTGCATGCCAGGGACTCCTTCGTTTGCCATGAGCTAATCCAGCTCCTACATAGCTGGCCTCAGCTGGGACACTAACTGGAGCACCCCCCCCCCCCCCCCCCCACCCCAAGGCCCCATCTAAAAGCTTCACATGACTAATACAACCCTGATGTCTGAGTAAGTCTGCATCATTACTACATCAACCAAAAGAACTATGAGACCCACAAAGGAGAATGTATTAAACGGACATGAACAGATAGCCTTTAGTTGTGTGTGGGTGTACTTATGAAACAAGGCTGATGGTTTGTGCGCATGCGATGGTCTCACCCCCTGTGTATACACAACCCTGACAACGTGCCTCACATTCAACAGCATGGTTAGTGGAACGAACAGGCCTTAAAGACAACACCCACACCAATACAGGAGAGAAACCAAATGATTTCAGAATGTGTCTGCTTTGAGCAGGACTGCTTTGTCCTCGCTCCTTAGCAAAGTTTCTCGTCCTAAACAACCTTTTTCTCGACATCCTGTTCAGCTGAATTGTGTCAGATTCAGAACATTGGAACAACATTTTGGTCCAGTCAATCTTCTACAAAACTTTACAAAATGTACAGTAATTGAAACAGAAAGTCTGACTGGATGTCAGGTTCCTGTAAAGACTCCTGCTGGATCTTGCTATTCCAAGTCAAGGATGGACAGATGAGCTCATGTCTTATGGTTTATTGCATCATAACCGTTTTTTGCTATTATTGCAACATTAAAAAGTTACTGTAGAACATGTCCCAGATTAAGAACTAGGGAGTCTTTAACAAGAAACTCCCACCACATTTTTTCTTCTGACTTTTGTCTTAAGAAACTGTGACTAACAATTGGTGATATCATCTAATGAAACCGTGGCCAGATTCCAAAACGGTTTCACAGAGAAAGGTCCTCTATATTGTCAGATTTGAATCAAGCTCATCTGAGAGCAATGTAAAAGGAACATAGGCTGTGAGACAGCACGGCCGAGGAGATGAGGGTGGAAACAGCCTTGGGACCTGCTGACCCCAACCTCGTTAATCAATTAGCCGGAGCATTCCTGTCATTCTGACCACCCTGGAGCCTGTGGCACCAGCAGGGAGACCTTCAGACCTCCGGGGCTCAGAGCCACACAGGGCAGCTTTGGGTACTGACACTCTTACAGCCGGACACTGACAGGCATAGCTCTACAAACGTTCTGGATAAGAGCGTCTGCTAAATGACTAAATGTAAATGTACAAACCAAAGACCAGGTGTGCACTGTGAGAGAGAAAAATCATGTCATAGAATCCAAGACATGTTAGAAACAAATAAGGTCAGACTTTGATGATGACTCCTAAAATAGTTGGAATATACCGCAAATACATTCCTATCTCTGGTCCATTTTTTGGAATGTGCCATGGTCATTGCCGCATATATCAAACATTTTTTATATTTCTAACTCGCTGACTGTAGTTCGAGCTGTGAGGCAATGCTACAGACAGTCCGCCAAGCATGCACAGCGTTCAAGAGCGCCGGTTCATTCTTGAATGTTCTACCAACCACTTCCCTCACTCAGAAAAAAAAAATTCTTTCACATAGTGTAACAGATGTTGAAACATTTACTGGACATTGTGCTAAAAACTGTTCTGATACGAGTTGCTCTTGTTGGAATAAAATCTATATTTGAGCAATTCAACACTTCAACTGTCTGGATTGGAGGCTGATATTTCTCCTCAGAGGACATGAGGACAGCCAGGTCACGAGAAAGCAAGCTGTTCCTTCTGTCATTCTAAGAAGAAAAAAAATTAAACAAGAATTTGCACTCCAAAGCTGAAATCACTCTAACCCCAAGACAAACCTAAATAGCACACCAAGCCACTTCTGTCAAAGTTATTAAAACATTCCATAACCAGCGTGTAGGACTAAAACTCTCTCAAGCTGACCTCTCCTCTTGCGTGCCACCAAGTCACTACACAAGTCACAGAACTAATCATTTAGCTCAGGCTAAACTCAATTGATTTCCACCGCATGCTTGGTTGCGCTACACTCTTAAAGCCAGTGCTTGTTTGTCACAGCAGTCAGCGATGGCATTCCAGACTTCTAAAAACCATTAACTCAGGCTAACGTGTTTGTTCTGGTCTAAACTCTGGCTAAACATTCATGTTTGTCTTTCTTGAGGTACATTGTTACGTGGGATGTAATTTAATGGTTTGTATGGCAGAGGTTATTGTCACTGAGTTAGCCTTGTGACTTAAAGGGAGGGACGGTGACAATGGATTTGGGTATTTGATGCGATGCTAAACTGGTATGATCAGTTACACTTGATAGAAACGACTGCCTTTTTTCTGACCCACTCAGTTGTATTGTGTCGTCTTGTCCTCATAGCTGCAAGTTAAATACAGTAGAGGTGAATTAAAAGCTCTTTTTATTCCCGATTCACACTGGACATGTTAAAGACTAGCCAAAAGCCACACCTGCCAGCCCCCACACAAGCTATCTGCACAATAGCATTGGAGTGTAAGCAATCCCTCAGTCCACCTCTCTCTTTGTTCTTCTATTCCCTGGGGTTGTTTCTGAAGCCAAGGTTTAGCAGCAGAGGACAATAGGTGTCCTGCCCCTGTCCCCACCCATGTCAAAGCCTGAGTCAGCCATCAGCCCCTTGCAGAGGAGCCGAAGCTGGCCTCCCAGAAGTTCTGGTGGGGAGATGGACAGATGGAGAGAGGATGAAGGAGGGGAAGAAGAAGCATTAAAGATCGATATAATCTGCTCTCAAAAACCAAGGAAAATAAAACTGTATCTGACGCAAAAAACTGAGGGTGAGGAACAGATTTTTTAAAAAGCGAGGGAGGGAGTGAAATAACTAAGTATGAAGTAAGTATGATGAAGCTTCCAGAGACCCAGGGGTTTCTGGAAGATTGCAGCAGGGGAAGGAGCTGATGGCCATACCAGGGGCCGTGGCCCGGCCTCTCCAAGGGGGCTTCCTGAGAATATCCGCCGCAGAGAGAGAACAGGGCACCGCCGCCCCGTCAGAGGAAACCTGCTGGAGCTCTGCCTGACCCCGACCACGAGACCCGGGTCTGGGACGAGAGAGAACTCATAAGCCAGACCAGGCTGACCAAGAAGGAGCCTGTACTAAGACTAGATTTGGCAGAGGACAAGTTAGCACATGCCCTTTTCTGTAGTCCCAGCAAAATGTCTTCCTGAAGCTTTGCTTTGAGACAAACATCCAGGATACTTGGGATGAGAGGCGTCTTTCAGAGAGGCACTGGGGGGAAACAGAGGATGACTGTTAGCTATCCACATCTGTGATCAAATTATCGGGTCAAGGACGAGAATTAGAAGCCTGAGCAGACTAAGGCATACCTGAAAATGAGCAGATCTGTATTTCTCATTCCTCGGGGTTGTTTGGATGAGGTGAGATGAAACCTTGTCAGTTAGAGCTACTCTGGTTGAGCTCCAGAGTAGGGTCTTGAGTGTTTTCTGTGGGCTCTAGTGGGAATGGTTCCCTCATATCTACACGTACCTACACCTCTCTGTATGTAAACTTCAGAAACTTCAACCAAGATTACCTACTGGCACCTCCTAGAGCACTGAGGTGGTTAACTACTCCACAAAAACCTTGAGTTTGTATAAAGAATAGTGCTTATTTGAGGTCTCCTGGAACATCTTTCTCTCCAAACTAGTTTAAACAGCAGCAGCAGTTTCCTCCAGACAGCCCCAGACTCTTAATTAGCTACAGGCTGTTTACCCCACTTGCAACCACAAATAAATGCCTGGCTGGCAGGCTTGCAGAGGTATTCTCATTAAACACCCCCCCCTTCAGTGAAGAGTTAACCTCAGAGAGGGGTAAGTGGGGTGTGGAGGGGGGGTGGGGGCTTAAAACAACCCAGGCTTTGATCTATGGTCAGTACTTAGTAAATCACTTCTTGCTACTGTGTGCCGCGTAAACACTCAAAAGACTGAGAATCCATGATGATATTTAATCTGGTTCCCGAACATGATAAGAGGGTATTTTCAGGCTTATTGGGAAGATAAGCATATATCTGCCCTGGTTCTCAGCCTGTGATTTATGTAAAGATATGAAGGTTCTGTGTGTATGACCTTTCAGACGTACATGTAGATGTTGGTGAAGAGGTCAGGTGAAAGAGCTACAAGGCTAGCCTAGATCTATAAAAGTTACAAATGTATCTGCCCTAGCATGCATGCCTCTCTAGATTCACTAGAACTTGTCCAAATGGCAAAACTGATCTATAACACTTATGCTAGATGTTTCAATCTCCCCAAGCAAAGGTTAGCTCAAAAGGCCATTCTCATCCAGGGGCCCTTTTGAAACAAAGACCATTGAAAGGCATTACATAGCCAGAAGACTATATTTAGCACAGCCATTGTACTTGCCAAAAGATACTAGAATACACTGTGCCGGGACCATTCACTACACGTTTCATAAATATGGGTTCAACATATTATTGGCTGGGTAATGTCTTCTACAGAAAAGCCCTGGTTGAAACAACACAGCTTGCAGGTGCAGTTGGCAGTTGACTTTTCCAAGACATTTCCAGGCAACAAAATATACATTCAAAAGAAATGATTTAACAGGGTGTTAGCAACACAGCACACATTATGCCTACAAGGGATAGGGCCACAATAACATGTATCTCCAAATAAAGAGGTTTGGGGCCTTGAATAAGAAATTGAGCTCAGAAACCTGCAACGTAACTCAGAAACTTGAAGAGAAGCCTAATGGTCCAGTCTGTGAACGTAAATAACTGCTGGCTCTTCATGCTGACAGAGTATTAGAGGGTCACTGCAGCTAAAAACATCTCCCTGTCTCAGGTCTCTGTGATGGGGGAGGGTTAATGGAGAGCTCTGTGATGAACACAGTGAAAGAGGCTTGCTACAGTAACCAATAGAATCATTAGTTGGCATGTGCGTGTGTGTGTGCTACAGCTGTAAGGGAAATACGTCAAAGATGAGAGCACTGCAAGACATTTGTCTTTAAAGTAATGAATCTAGTTAAATCGCTTGGCACACAGCCCAGGTCTCCCACCCAGAGTCAAAGGCCAGAAGTGATTCTCCTTCCCACACACTCATATGCCTCACAAACACACACACACACACAGAAACTACACAAAGGTGAGAGAGAGAGAGAGAGAGAGAGAGAGAGAGAGAGAGAGAGAGAGAGAGAGAGAGAGAGAGAGAGAGAGAGAGAGAGAGAGAGAGAGAGAGAGAGAGAATACAAAATTGCAATATTCCTTTTCAACATAACATTGGCATTGCATTAGTGCAAAAACACAGCAACAAGTGTCTGGCACGCTGACTGACTCTTGCTCTCTCGGGGAACATAACGAGTTTCAGAATAAATTAGCTGTGTTGACGAATGCTATCTTCAGTGTCTATTACGGTGTTATAAACTGTTAATATTGCCTAATAATTTCTCAATTTCATAGCCAACTCTATAGACTACAATAAAAGAACCGCAAAGGTTCCGGTGCTCTGTACTACAATCCGAATGGTTAAATAACGAGTTAGAAAAAGTTGAATTGTCATAGCGCAATATACCATTCTCACCTGTGTCCTGGTCGCACCAATTGATTTAAAGCATAAAGAAGGATTGGCAAGCAGCTTTAAAGAAAATGACTCATCCCAACCATACGTTAGGCAAGAGGATGAAATGTGATAAAAGCCGTAGTCTAGGCTGTGTGGATTCGCTTGCCTCTTGTTTTGATACGTGATTTACATGCATTAACCAATCTCAATACACAACTGAATCGGCACTGAGGCCCCTTTGAGGAGAACAGTTGAAAAGCTTTTCTCAGATAAGTGTTACTTTCCTGTCTCCCCTCCCCCTCCACAACGACCCACACACTCACCAGCATCCCCATCACGTCAGTCCAGAGCTGGGAAAAACTATCTGATCCTCCGCTTGCCGCCTCGGGTTCGACGGTGGAGGCGGCGGCTCCTTGGTCGCTCTCCATAATGTTTACGAAGTACAAAGTTGCCTTTGGTGCAAAGTTTTAATCCGAGACCATTCACAATTCTCAGCCAAGATATCCGGTGGCAACCGTGGACCGTGACATGCACCTTGGCCAAAGAAAGTTGCCCTTGTCTTAGCCTTGAAATCCTTCAGCATTCCTTGGCACAAAAAACATTGAAGGTGACACAAGTAATATACATCCACCCATTCTTATGAAAGAAAACGTGCTAAATATACAAGAGGCATGTCTCCGTAATGCGCTGCACATACTTCTCGCCGTACGAAGAAACCATTAAAAAAATAGCAACAGGTTCCACAGCAATCATTCCGTCTAAAAACTTTGTTGGTTGAGTAGCCTACTCACTTCGCTGCACTGTGCGCTGGCTTGAACCAAAGCATACAGCGGGTGAGAATGCTTTAAGGCGCACGAACAATTCGTTCAAATATTTAATGTAATAGCAATCTAACGGGTTTTTTTAAAAGTCGCACAACACAACAAACTCTCAAATACAGATATATGTGTTTTCATTGACAACAAAAGAAAAGAACGCCCGAAGCGCTGTCCTTGTGGATAATTATCAACGCTCCCTCCTCCAACAGTGAGCTCCCCCTTACTTCACTGCTCAATCACTCCTCCCAGTTAAAAACGCTCTCATGTCTAAGCGGAGCGGGTAAAAACTTCAACGAGAAAGTTTACTTTTTTAAACGTCCTTTAAGAATTGTTATTTGTAGTCTGTCGACCGTTTTAGAAGACATCATAGGCATATACTGCCAGCATTTAGCCCACGAGGGCTTATCCTTTCCACCAATAGTCCGCAGCTTTTCGAGAACAAAGCGACATTCTCTACACAATTGTATCAAAAACAAAAGCGCATGGGAAAAATATTTCTACACGCAGTGACGTAAATCTTGCCCTATTCGTGCTACTAAATCTGCATGAACGGCCAAAGTGTACAATAATGAAACAGGCAATCCAGTAATACAGCAGGGACTATGGTCAACCATAACAATTAATTTGTTATTACTTTGCTGTATAAACATTATTTGAAAGCCAATGACATTACAATATATTCCCAAAAGGACTATAGAAGAGTACACAAACTACAAAGATTAAACATGTAACAAATGTCTTGCATGCATCCATGGAATTGGAAACTGTGAATAATTAGCTGCTTGTTTTGTTCCACTGGGCAACTCTATTGTAATGCAAACGTCTTGAGTGTGTCTCAGTGTCTCTCTGCTGCCAAATGCACATTCTCTGAGAGAGCAGCGTGTCTGCTGAACAGCAACAGCTGCACCATCTCGTGACAGTTGCCAGAGTAGAGAGAGACCGAGAGAGAGCGAGAGAGAGAGAGAGAGAGAGAGAGAGAGGGAGCAAGTAAGATTGTGTGGAGAGAAACATTTGGAAGATGAGAGAAACAGGTACAAATAAAGAGATATATATATATGTGATAGAGACCTCAATGTGAGACACCAATCAAAGCCCAAGCTCCCCATGCATGACCCCTGGCCAATCAGAAGCCGTGAAGGCAGGACTTTACCTGCAGGTTCATGTTGATTTTATTGCACCACTCTTTGCATGGTGAGGAGTATCATCAAGACCGCCACCTTGTTACATCCTGCTTGTGTGTGTTTGTGTGTCTGTGGACCCCTGCTATGTAATCCCATTGCCACCCGACAAGCATGCTCCAGATCAAGGTGTCGTGTTGCCAGACAGAGGTAGCGACCATCGTAGAGACATCCTGCCTTTCCTGCCTCATTCACCACCGTAGGACTCTCATTGACTTCATACACAAGGCCTCCACAGCTCCAAGGTGACAAGGAAGAACCTCACACCATGTGACATGTCAGCATAATGTCCAGGAATGGAGGCAATGAGATGTCTGGAACATATGAACATGCTTAGACCAACGCACAGCTGAAACCTATTAAATTCACCTTTACATTTTGGAAAGGGATGGATGAGGAGAAGGGTAAATTGATTTCATGGCTTTCTGTCATACAGGGGTCAGATGGTGCATGCCATGACATCACAATGATCAATCACTCTGCATGTAAAGCTAAGTAGACCCTTGAAACCTGTAGAACCATAACCCACAGAATATGAGAATTCAAGCCATACCATGTCTACATTCCCTTGTTCGCCCTCCTTCCACTCCCCCCCCCTCTCTCTCTCTCTCTCTCTCTCTCTCTCTCTCTCTCTCTCTCTCTCTCTCTCCATATCTCCATCCATCACTCTCTTCCTCTCTGTCCCTGCACCTGGGTCAGACATTGAAGGCTTGTTGTGTCTGAGAGGATACAGAGGTCCTCTCCCAGGCTGCATTGATATTCTGCTGATCAGACCAGCCAGTCTCCGTTCTCACTGAGTACTCCTAGTTCTAGTGCCAGTTTGGCTGGACATACTCAAACACACACACACTCACACACACACTCAGCCATAAAAGACAGGCCTAGCTCGTAATCTGTCCCACCTGCAGGGGGCGGGGGGGGGGGGGGGTCCGGAGAGAGAGAGAGAGAGAGAGAGAGAGAGAGAGGGAGGGAGGGAAAGAGAGAGAGAACGAGAAAGAGGAGCAGACATATGTGTCTCTGGAGAGTGTTAAGCACTGTGTGCCCCAAAGGTAGAGCCACAGACAGACACCAGATAAGACCCACATCTGAAGAGACACCCCCCGAGGCCCCTTTATTAACCTGCTTACATACAGTACTGTCAGTACCACAGACAACACAGCCTTCAAACAGGCAACATAGCATCTATATGTATGAACTATGTTAGATGTGTTTGGACATGATGGATCTACAGTCTGTGTGATGTCAACACCTTGTCATCTCTTTCTTTACCTTGTACCTTATCTGCTTACTCTGAGATAGAGTCTGGCACCCGACTGGTGTATTAGTGAAGGAGACAAAGTAGTATGGAGTGGGGAGGGAAGGATAGGAGAAGGACAGGAGAGAGGAGAACATTTGCATTTACATTTACATTTAGTCATTTAGCAGACGCTCTTATCCAGAGCGACTTACAGTAAGTACAGGGACATTCCCCCCGAGGCAAGTAGGGTGAAGTGCCTTGCCCAAGGACACAACATCATTTGGCACGGCCGGGAATCGAACTGGCAACCTTCAGATTACTAGCCCGATTCCCTAACCGCTCAGCCACCTGACTCCCTAACAGGAGAACAGGAGGAGGAGAGGAGGAGGGGAGGAGAAGAGAGGATAGGAGGACATGCCAGAAGACTGGGATTCAAGGGTTAAGAAAATGGAGAGATAGAGAGGGTGAGGTAGAGGGAGGGAGACAAGACAGAAAACTGATGAAAAGTGTGCGAGACCACCCCAGACAGAAAAAGTGACCCTTATAGGTCAGTGACCCTGATCTGAAAATATCCCCCAGGGATCGTGACCTTTCCAGGCAGGGGTGATAAACAGCCTGGTGCAGAAACAGACAACCCCAGAGTTGCATCACCAAACACAATATGTTAGATACAGTTAAATACAGTAGCACATAAACACATATTGTTACTGTACATAAAGTATTACCTACACTGTTACAGTATGTTGTAAATACAGAAAACTGTATATATACAATAACTACAACTCGTTTATTCCATATTCTTTGACTAACTTGCATGAAAGGAACTGAAATACCAGTTTGATCACTATGAACAGCTCTGTGTGCTTGTCTTATGTTCCTGCTCTCAGTGGATACATTAAGATCAGAGTTCACTTGTTTTTAATACAGCTCAAAAGGGTCAAAGGTAACACAAAGCTGAGATGTCTCCTTTGAAACAGCATGCTTTGTATATTTTTGCGTGCGTTGTATAGTATGTATGTGTGTGTGTTTAGGCAACATCCCTGCCCTGTGTTACTTCACACCCCAGTGACTCTTGCGTGGGAGTAATCAAACAGGCCCAATTAGCAGAACAGCTAATTACCATCCTCCAGTTAGACCCCTGCAAACCAGCTCATTAAATGAGATAAACACTGTTCTGCAGAGCAAAAACAAAGGTTTCAGGGAGTAATAATGAACAGCCTGTGTTCTGTTTGTGTTTTTACTGTATTATTCTTTGGAGTGTGCTTGCCTGTAATATCATGAGCAAAAGCTAACTTCAAACCCAAAGAGAGAGAGAGTGATAGAGAGAGATAGAGAGACTGCTCAGAGAAGAGAGTGAGAAGGGAGACACGGGTGGACAGAAAACAGAAAGCACAGAAAGAGAGGAATAGAGAGGGACCATCCTGAACTGGAGAGGGGTTGTGTGATAGCCAGCTGTGTGAGGCACAACACACACAGACAAGTCAAACAGAACACACAGAGCTTGGCATGTCAACACAATAATACTACCTGGTTGATGTTCATACTTACTGCTAGGCAAGGCAACACAATAGCTCCCACTATCTGACATGGGCACAGGGATCCTGGCTGGGCCAGAGGAATGCCAGCAGATAACATAGCTACAATCTCTCCACAGACCAAGGATGCAGCAGCTTGTTTGGGTTGAGGTGCGAGGCGGCAGTGGGATGCGGGGGGTGGGGAGGTAAGCGTAGGGTGGGGGTAGTGGTGGTTGTGGGGTCGGTTCCTGTACTAAGACTACAGACTACTGTTCAAGAAAAGGAGACATTTTATTTTTCTGGGTTTGATTATCGCGTTTCATTGCGTGTTTGTGTGCATGTTGGTTGTCTTTGTGTCTGTGTGTCTATGTGTGTATGTAGGAGAGTGTGTGTGTGTGTGTCCATTTATGAGCTTGCATGCATGTTCACACACACTTGTTTCCAAGCGGGATTTGGAACCATCCGAGTGGTTATTTAAACCCCCTGGTCCTGTCTACCCACACTACTTTGCTAAGCCTCAGCCTAGCAAATTCTTCACGCAAGACAGTCCCGAAGGCCATGTGGTATGTGATTATGTTACTGAGTTTTTATCGGGCTAGACCAAAAGGACAGATGTTGTTTTGGACAAAAGTCAGTTCTCTAAGGTACAGTATGCACTGTGTGAATGCCTAAGGACATGTATGTGTGTGTGTGTGTGTGTGTGTGTGTGAGTGAGTGAGTGTGTGTGTGTGAGTGGACTTATTTAGCGATTCTTGTGGGGACCAGTCCCCTCAATAGTCAAACAACAAAATGTTGAACTCGTTGGGTCATTGTCTTGGTCCTCAAAAGTTCCAGTGCTATTTAAGTTACATATCCAGTATGTGTGTATGTGTGTGTGTGTGTATATATGTGTGTGTCAGTAAGACCACAGGTGCAGCCAGCAGAGAGTCTCCCACAGTGTGTGGGTCAACAGGCAGGGCTGACAGCTGCGTTGGCATGACGCAGGGTAGTGCCAGGCTGGACCAGGGAGACAAATAAAGCCCAGCATGTCATACTCTATTAGAGAGGTCATGTGATCCCTCTGCTGTTACGGAATAGTCCAGTTCCACTGTCACACACACAGGCACACACCAGCACACACACAGACCACACTCATGCCTGCCCACACCCATCAACGTATATATACACACATGCACGCACACACACACACGCACACACACACTAGTATGGCAGTATTGCTATGATAGCAGGGCTGGCCCCGTCCCTGACAGATGGTACTGTGTGACAGTGCCCCAGAAGTGCCAGCCAGAACAGGTGCCCGTGGTGGTGCCAGGGTCTCTCCAGGGTCGACGGAGTGCCACTTACCCACCTTGCTAAAATACCCTGTGAATGTACTTAGCATCCACCATATGGATGGACTCGCACACTACATCCTAATCACCTGAGGGTCGGTTGTGTATACTCACTTATCTTCTGTTCCAACTGGCTTTTATTCAAATCATTTTTCTTCCTTTATAGAACCTTTTCTTTCACATGGGGCCCTTTTTTCTATGCTTTCTCCTACTTATGTCTCTCAGTCTTTCTCTCTCTCTCTCTGTGATTGAGCAGAGATAAACAGCACCCTCTGCTGTTGCCCCACTGAACTAGTGACTACCTTTGTATTCCAGGCACAAACCAGCATCATGCTACCCAACAGTACAGCCTGTTTCCAACCACACCATCCCAAGACTTCATAAGCCGGGCCAGACTAGGCTGGGTAGAAACAGATGACCTGCAGCGGGTCTGTTAGTTTTATGACCATGTGCAGCACGGCAGTGTGTATAATTATTGCCTGTGGTTCCATCCCAGGTGAGGTTTACTGTCTCTGGGGCCGGGTTTAACTGCTGTCTCATAACATACACTTTTACACACAGCCATAATCAAGCAGCTGCGTGTGCACACACACCACACAAATGCTTGCCGACAAGCACCTCAGCACTCACACAAACACATTCTGTACACATATAGACATTTTTTACATTTAGTAATTTTGTACACATATAGACATTGTACATCCAATGAGTTTGAATGGGCTAGTGTACCCGACACTTAGCAGCTAGTTCAGGCAGTAGCCAGTGGGACCATGGGGAAGCTGGAATAGGTTTGTCTATGTCTCCTAAGAAACCAACAACAGGTTTGTCTCTGTGATCTTTCTTCTCAGTAACCAATCACAAGTCTGTCTCTGTCCTTAGTAGCAATTCACAGGCCACTATAGGGAATCTGTATAACTGAAGCAACGGTTTGGAGAATACTTGATTAGGTCATTTTGCAGTGACATAAGTCAACTGGGGCAGAGGTAACTCTCTCAGGAATTGAGATGTGGTGCGTTCACTAAGTTATCCCAGTGGAAAGTCTGACTGACAAACTTGTGTTCCCGTGTTGAAAGGAGAGAGTCAGTCACCCAGAGCAATGCTTGTGGAAACTGCACATCTGGAGTGTGGTGAGAGGGGGGTGCCAGCTCTGCCACTGGCACAAACGGGTACGATGTTCCCCTGATGCCATCTATGGGGATGGTTCTGGAAACAGATGTAGACAAACAGATACACATGATGGTGGTTTCTCCCTCCTGCATGTATCTCTCTTTTCTTGATAGACCTCGGCATTTCCCTCTCTCACTTCCGCTCTTTCTTCCTCTTTCGGAGGTTTTATTTCATGGAAACAGCACAGAACACATAACTTAACATATCCATCACACGACTTTTACTGTATATGAAATGGGTTTCACACAGGCAATACCAATGTCATAAATGTTTACAGCTTCAATCCTACTGTGGGCAACATGTAGACAGCAGACTGGGCTAATGTTTGGTCATGTATTTTATAATAACGTCCTCCACAACCGGATCCAGCCAGCGCTGTGGTCGGAACCACTGTTATTACTGTCAACATCCACGCAACGCTCATATATTTCAGACACACACCACGGACTACACTGAGAACACTGTTACAAGGTAAACATGGATCAGTGGGAATATGTGGACCTGAGTTCTTCTGCAAGTTCTCTCTGTGTCCACAAAATGATGCCTCCTCACCCATACCACACATATACACACGTACTTGTTCACACACACACACACACACACACACACACACACACACACACACACACACACACACACACACACACACACACACACACACACACATGCTGTATATATATAGCCACACACATAAATGTATATATATATACATACCTACATATACATACACTGCAAACTCAGCTCATCTCAGCAGCTACACCGCTTTCCTAGAAATTTCCCGTCATTCCAACCCAGTGACCCCGGCAGCTCCGCTGGCACCAGCCGAGGCCAGAGGGCTGGTGGCTACAGTGCGTCTCCACAAACACACAATTCTAAACACGACATGCTACACAACCTCTAATCACTCAAACATAACTGCATGGAAAAAGCACAGTGGACAGTTCTGTTACATTTGGGAAAGTCCTGGAGCTCTTTCAAGGACATGTGTCAAAGTCTTTGGTTAAATACACATTCAAGTACACAGAAACAATAGAAAACTGTTTTTCTCATACTACCTACGAGTCATTTTAGGATGTAATCCTTAAATTAAACAAAAGCAATACAAGTATTATCACTTGTGAGTACCTTGTATTATATTTATCTGGTTTAATAGCTTGTAAACTGGCTGACTGTGCTACTGTTGGTTAAACTCCCCAAGTCGTGTCTAATCTTTCCTACAGTGTAATTGGCAAACTCAAAGCCTTTGTGTAAGTAGGGGAGGGCAAAGGTTGTCACGGTGATGCCCTGATAAGAAGCATCTCGTGTGGCGACAGTTGCCCCCGTGTGAGGAGAACTCATTATGGGCTGGCGGGAAGCCCTGTGTGGGCTCTCTTGCTAGTTGGATCAGAGACCCAATTAAGACATACACACACACACACACACACACGAACACACACATACCCTTCGACCAGGCTAATATCCTAATGAGCCAAGTGGTCAGTGCTCTTTAGCAAGAGAGCTGGAAAGTGAAAGAGAGAGAGAGAGAGCGTGAGAAGGAGAAAGAGAGGAGAAAGAGAGACCCAGAGGGCCACGGCCAACCTAGCCCCCAGTAATGAGCCTCCTCTGCCCCCCTAACCCTCCTGGAAGTCCGGGGCCTCCATAAGTGCTGGTCTACGGTCAGTTTTAAAACCTTAATGGTTCTAGTTCTGAGCAGGTGAGGAATCCGCTGACTCCAGATCAGTGGCCAAAGGCAGCTGTGAATAAGAACATGAGGGTTGGCTAGGACAGACTGTCACCATACTCCTCTCCTCCAGTGAGTCAACAAAGAACTATGTGTTAAATCAATATGACTTGCTGCCAAACACAGGCAGAGGGAGAGATGGATGGAGGATGGAGATATAGAGGGAAGGAGGGAGTGAGGGAGTGAGGCACGGCTAGAAGAATAAACGGAAGGAGGGGGAGATGGTAATGAAGAAGGGATGGAGATAGAGAGTGGGAGGAAACCCTGGAGTTTTGTAGGAGGAGAAGCACACACACACACACACACACAATCTGGGTTGAGTTTTCCCACCTGAGGCTGGACTCCGGAGCTAGGCACCAGGCTGACAGCCGAGATGGACGCATGTCCTGCGGCCAGGCAGCTAGGAGGCTAGAAGCTGGCACCTGTCCTCGTCAAATAAACTATCTTCCTCCACCCTCCTCCTCTTCCCTCTATCTTCATCACCCCCCTTCCTATTCCTCCCCATCTTCTCCTCTTTTCTCTCTCCTTCTCCCCCATCGTTCATTTGGACACAAGCCAGCATCCACAGAAAACCCTCCATCTACCTGCTCCATCTCCACCACCCTCTTCCCACTGAGTTGGTATGAGCCATACTGTGTAGGTAATCTCCTCGGGGCTGTGCCATTCCTGCTAGAGAGCATTCTGGAGGGGCTTCTTGAGCATTTGGAGGTCAGAGTAGAAGATTCCAGAGTTTGGTGTGTTTACAACAGTACAGGATGCAGACAGAAATAGAAGAAATCAGAGTAGTATGTGGATGAGTTGTGGTTGAACAAGAGGTTTGTGTGTGTGTGTTCCCGTCCCTCAATGGCATAGAGTCCAGAGTCTGTTGGATGTGGTTCACCGGTGAGGACGGAAGGAGTTTAGGAAGGGGGGTTCCTGGTGGCTCGGTGTAACCATGGCAACGCACACAAACACAAACACTTATGATGGCATACACATCTGTGTGTGTCTCTGCCTACAGCTCTGTCCCTAATCTGGATATAAATGGGCTGTGATTTCTGTGGCTCACGGTGAAACAGCCTACACAGACAGCACTGTAGTCTTCACCATCCCAGCACACCACACGGCTTCTCACTAGGAACTGCTCAACCAAACCAGCTCCAGGGTACAGTAAACAGTCCATGTTATTCCTACTCGTCACTGTTAACGTGAGCCACGTAATCATCACAAATCTGACCACTGTCTCACTACAAGCCCAGACACAGTGTCTCATTTTGACCAAACTGTGTTCCAGCCCCAGCTCAGCCCAAACCGAACAAAGCCCAGACCCAGCCCAGACCCGGCCCAGACCCAGCCCAGACCTGGCCCAGACCCAGTCCAGCCCCAGCCCCAGCACCAGCCCAGCCTGGACCTGGGGCTTCATGGGACAGACTGAGAGGCATGAGGGAGAGCATGTGATGGCATCATGTGTTACTACTGTACTCTGAGGCCATAGCAAAGAGAGGGATGGGGGGTTGCAGAGGTGGAGCTGAAGAAAAGGTGGAGCTGAAGAAAAGAGCATTAGAGAGGGAGGGAGAGAAGGATAGAGGGAGAGGGGAAAGAAGAGTGAGAGAAGGAAGAAGGAACCAAAGAGGAGAATAGCGAGAAGAACTAAACAGATGTAAAAAAAGAAAGCAGGAGAAGAATTGGTGGTTGAGGGAGAAGTGAGGGAGTAAGTGTGGAAGACAAGAGAAGCTTTCATGGGTCCAGCAGACAAGACAAGACCAGAGGGCAGAGTTCTGGAGCAACAGCGCCCCTTAGAGTCAGGGAACATCATAGCAGAGGATGGTTCCACGTCAGCAGTGAAGGATGAGGACAGGAAGCTTGAAGATTCAAGATTCAGTGTCAGATATTCAGGAAAGGGTTAACATGGCCTTAGGTCAAACCATATCACCAATGGAGACAGACATGCATGGGTGCACACACATACACACGTGTACATGCACAACCACACACACACGTTCACATTTTCACTTTCATTTGTTTACACACTCATACTTTTATGATGGCCATTAAACAGCCCAGGCCACAGTGAGAAGATTTCAGAGGTGAAAGATAAAACATTCTGCGTCTGAACCACTGCAGTTGTTCCAACCCAGCCCAGCACATGACATTTCTCCACTTCCATCCAGGCAGGCTGGCAGGTTTGATGATGGTCTGCCTGGCTGGCTGACTGCTAGTCTGCCAGGCTGCCTGGCTAGCTGATGGTCTGGCTGGCTGCTTGGCTGGCTGCTTGGCTGGCTGGCTGATGGTCTGGCTGGCTGCTTGGCTGGCTGGCTGCTTGGCTGGCTGATGGTCTGGCTGGCTGATGGTCTGGCTGGCTGCTTGGCTGGCTGATGGTCTGGCTGGCTGCTTGGCTGGCTGCCGTTCCTAATCTGAGGCCTCTGTACATGTTTCTATGGTTGCTAGCGCAGCTGGACTTTAGAGAGGCAACCATTCATTAGAGTAAAAGACTGGTGTTTGAGTCAAAGACAATCTGGGCTGGACTAGCCATACACAATAACACCCACACACACATACAAGCACTCTCTGCAGCCTGTTGACCACAGCATAAGGTCATGTCTAATGATGCCCCCCTAAATAAAGAAGTCTATATCTCAGTTCAAAGTCAGTGCTTCACCACTGCCAGCTCCCTCACCATGTCTAACATCATCTACAATGACAGCATCACACTCAGCCGTGTGGGAAGACCTCCTCTCTCGTTCACAGTTGCCAGGCTGAAAGAGTGAACAGGTGATTCTAGAAGTGAACAGGTGACTTCTAAGTATCATTCTATTAGTGTAGACTACTGGACCAATCTGCCAATCAGCTTAGATCTTGATGTATATATGTTTAGCACAAGAAGATGGATATTCCGCTTTTAATAATGTTCCTGTCCTGGTGGGTTCAGTGTTGTGGTTCTGCTGGGTTAAGTGATGTGGTTCTGCTTGGTTAAGTATTTGGTCAGCAGTGTTTTGGTCTTGACGCGATGGTGACGGGGCTGTCCTGCGGAGTGTGAGAAAATCCTGATGCTGAGATCTGGCCAGCTATGACAGGGGCCCCCGGGACCCAGCGCTGTTTATCACTGCATGACATCATCACTCACACACACACACACACACACACACACACACACACACACACACACACACACACACACACACACACACACACACAGGCAGGCCTGTTTCCACAGGAAACACAAACAGGAAAAGCATGTTGTGTGTGTGTAATGTTGGATTGGACTCTATAGGCATCTTGAGATCACATCACGTTAAAGCAGAACATAATCTGCAGAACAACCTCAAAAGAGCAGGAAATAAATGGGGTGTAAAAAGTACTGATACAGTGCTGGTGGACAGCTGTAAGCTGTGAGTGGAAAGTGAGGAGTGGAGTGTGTGTGTGTGTGTGTTTGATAGTGTGTGCCGCGAGGCAGAGAGGCATCTGGACTGAGCTCTGATTAACACAGAGCATCACTCAAACACACACACACACACAGATAAACTAAGGTGCCCTTGGGAATCAACTGTTGTCTGGTACCATAGACTGGAACAGCAGGGGAGAAAGGGCTGAAGGGTGTAAGATGCCTTTGGCAAGACACACACACACACACACACACACACACACACACACACACACACACATACACACACAAACAGTTCAACTGTCCCTGGGCAGTTTAACAGCATGCATTGTTTTTCTTTGCTGTGCAGGTAAGAGCTGTAATCCTTTCATCCCAATATGGTGTGTAACCTTCGACATTGGAGAATTTACCAGGCAGAACATTTCATCTGATTTGCACCTGACCTCTGACATGCCTTCAAATACATTTTATGAGCTTTTAATTTCAAGCACCACAGTGACCAACTAAATCCAGCTGTTCGCACCACATGTACTCACACACACACACACACACACACAAACACACACGCACACGCACACACACACACACACACACACACACACACACACACACACACACACACACACACACACACACACACACACACACACAAACACACATCCCACCCCAGCGTTGGTACCCAATCAAAACTAAGTATGGAAAATGTTTAATCCAAACAGAGTGATTTGATGAAGCAGGCAGGGCTTCTGTACACAGACATATTTAATGTTTAAATAACTACCCCTGCACCTCACCCCCGGGGCACAGCAGGTACAGGAAGTGAGGGACAGCGTGGAGAGGGCGGCCGAGGAGGAGGGAGGAGGAAGCACCCAGGGTGGGGTTTGTTTTAAACACTCGCCCTTAATTAACACAGTCATCATCATAGTCATCATCCGGGTTCAAGCTTTCCACACTAAACTGCTGCTGGGAGACATCTTTCTACTGACCCTGTATGTGATTCACTATCACTGCTGCCTGTGCTCCCTGGGATGGGAGGAACAACAAGAACCAGTAAATTGTCTGAGTGGATTTATGGTCTGTTATATTATATTCTCTTGTTATGAACAAGGGTGTGGACACTGGAGTTACACGTGACTGGAGAGAGTTTCTAGGTTCATCGTACCTCCGACTTTCATATTGACAACAATTTTGAAAACGACACACACACACAGTATAGACACAGTCATGTTTCCCCCAGACATAGTGGGTAGGTCCCTCAGACGGAAGCATCTGTGGAGCGTTAGAGAGTCAACACCCAGCGTGGAGAGTGTGTGGGAGAGCGCTGGAGCAGGCTGGGGGCCACATCCCTAGGGGGGGACGTTTACAGAGGGCCTAGCAGGCTGGAGGTTGTGGGGATGGGGGACTGGGGTTATGATGACAGAAGTGCTCGTCAGCCTCCTTGGAACCACAAACGATGACTAAGGGATTTTGTAGGCTGACAGAACTTAAAGCAAAGGATGTCATGTGAATATATGTGTGTGTTAAAGAGTGAGAAAAATAGTGTGGTGTGTTTGTATTTATGTGTGTGTGTTTAAAAGACTGTGTGTGTCTCCAACAGGTAATCTGTCTTGCAGTGTGTACTCTGACAGTGATGGATTTCTCTCCATAGAGGAGGAGTCTGTGTGTGTGCGTGTGTGTGTGTGTCTGTGTATTTGCGTGTGTGCATATCTGTATGTGCGTGTGAGTGTGCTGATAAGGGCAGGGGCAAATAAAACCCTACATCAGAGATGAAAACATGACCCATCTGCCCTGTGAGGAGGATAAATGGCGGCATGGAGAGATGGAGAGAGCGTGGGATAAAAAGAGAGAAAACCCTTGTGTGTTTCGAACATGTGCAACGAATCCCATTTTCTCCTGGAGGTAGCTCTCCTAGGGAGAATAAAGACTTTCTATGAATAATAAACTAGTAATGTGCAGCCATATGGTTACAATTCTACATATGCTGATCTATCAGTCTCCTCAAACGTCAGTGGAAGTCAGAGAGACAGCAAACTTGGCGGCTTCTTTCTCCTTCTCTCTCTCTCAGCCTGTCTTTCAAACACATCCCTGAGTGAGAGAACTGACTGCATCACATGTGTTTTACATCCATGATCTCATATATGTCCTCAAAAGAGACCTTGAGGCCATTACTCATGAATGAAGCCAACATACAGATACATAAATGAGCGTACTTGTTTTACATATAATAACAGCCCATATTCTGTCTTTTCCTCCTTTCTGCTCTGCCAATCCCTGCTTTCTACCCTTGAGAAATACAAATGACTTCTCTCTTCTGGAGAAGGAAATTGGGTAGAAATTTGTCGAGTTGTGTACAATGTAAGAAGTTACGTTTCGTTGCCCTCTCTCTGCTTCAGCTCTGGTCTTGGCCCCAACCCAGTCCTGTCAGTCACAGTGCTGGTTATTATGGGATGTTGTGGGCTGAGATCATTACTGAAAGGCTTTTATTGCCTTGGCAACAACAGAAGGGAGCCTTGTTCCCTTCACACTAACTAACCAACACATCCACAAACACACACCAAAACACATCAACACACACACTCACATTATACCATCAGACACACACACACTCCGCTGGCCGGGGGGGGGGGGGAGGAGCACACAGGGTCAGAGTTGTGCTGGGCTGACCTAGTTTCTCTGACTGACCACAGGACGGTCCAGGCTCAACAACCATAGTAGCATATCTCAATAACACAGCAGTGAGAGGAACGTTTGTTTGATCCCCTGTGTGGGCAAGTGGTGGAGGAAGCAACACTGACAAGCGATGCAAACAACATCTGTAACACACACACACACCCATGCACACGCACACACCACCTGCATGGCTTCTTAAACACAGAAACAGTTCCATTGCACAAACATCTGAACTAAGCCAAGAAACCAGCTGCACTCCCTGCTCTCAGTGAAACTAAAACATGGAAAAAAGAGGAAGAGAGAGGGAGTGGGGAAAAGAGAGAAAGGAGTGACCCACTACTAACAGAGACACACTTCCCCATCGTAGCTGAATTAGTTGTCAAACTGTCCTAGTGTGGATGAGGGTACTGAAGCACGGTGTTCCCTTGTCTTAACCCACTCCCCTTCCTCCTTCTCCCCCCATCCCCCTCTCCTCCTCTCCCACAGAGAGGCATGGTGAGGGGGGCCAGACTTTAGGAGAACCAGCCTTATGCTGTTACAGTTGGAGCAGCCAGGGACTGTGCTGGCCTCCCTCTCTCTCTCTTCCCTTTCCTCTCGTTTCTATCTCTCCATCCCCTCCCTCCCTCCCTCTCTCCATCCCCTCCCTCTCTCCATCCCCTCCCTCCCTCCCTCTCTCCATTCCCTTGTTCCTTGTCAGCCAGCAGTAGGGCCAGATGTCGGCAGAGGCCAAGACGGGGAGGAAGGGAGAGAGAGAAGGACAAAGATAGAGTTCACACAGCACAGTTCATTGTTCAAGTCCATAGCCCCCACACACGCCCCAAATACACACCACACATGCACACTACACACACACGCACACTAACCCTGAACAGTCGTTACGAACGACAATGACTGACCACGTGTGTGTGTGTGTGTGTGAGTGAGTCTGTGTGTGTGTATAGAAGGGAAAAAGAGAAATCAATGAACAGGTGTGATCTGCAGGTTCAGTGTTGATATGAGCACCTTATTTATTTGGTTCCTGACTGAGTGGTGGTGGGCTGTTGATCTTCCTCTATAGAAGAGGAAATCAATACAGACCAGAGAGGAGAACAATACCAATCCAGAGAGGAGAACGATAAATAGTAATGAAGTCGGATCCCTTTCTCCTCTCGCTCTCTTGTTCTTTCATTTTCTCTCCCTTCTATATTGCTCTCATACTCTTCTCTTTCTCCCCCTCTCTCTGTATCTCTCTCTGTGTATCTCTCTCTCCCTCTCTCTTTCTCTCTCTATCTCTCTCTGTCCTTCTATATGCTCCCTTTTCAGTTTTGTCTACAGGAGCACAGT
The DNA here is from genome assembly GCF_963692335.1 of Osmerus eperlanus. Lineage (NCBI taxonomy): Eukaryota > Metazoa > Chordata > Actinopteri > Osmeriformes > Osmeridae > Osmerus > Osmerus eperlanus. The sequence goes on from NC_085025.1 coordinate 7,294,631, forward strand.
GTAATTATTTTTAATGGAGTCATACACCACTCAAATATGCGCATTCATACACAAATAAATGTCCAGTGTGCGGCACACAGTCTTCTAACCAGCTGACTGAGCAGCAGAAAAGTCAACCAGTCAGTTAGACAGTCATTCAGTCAGTCAGCCTGTCATTCAGTCAGCCAGTGAGTCAGTCAACCTGTCAGGCACTCAGATGGACGTTGGTCACGCTTTAGAGTTTTAGCTAACATACCCGCACTCCCAGACTGAACAACACAATACCACTGTCACTGTCTCTCCACATCAGATAGACTCACTGTGAAACTTCCCTTCTTGCTGTCTGTTTCACAGTGACAAGACTTGGCTTCCACTGCTTGAAATCTTAAAGGTTTAACTGTTATGGCTAGTTCTATGACTTGGTCCAAACCCAAAAATCATCTCAAAAGAGAGAAGAACCCAGAAGAATAGAGGTAGAATGACTCACCAGCGCTGTCCTGGCCTAGAGAAAACAGAGCCTCTCCTGCAGCTGGCCAGCTCTGTCACAGTGGGTACTACCAGGAGAGCGGAGAACAATGTGCACTGGCACGAGCACAGCAGTAGAGTACAGTACTGTGGAGTATTAACAGAGTACAATAACAGAACAGAGTCAAGTAGAGTAGAATAGAACAGAGTAGAGCAAAGCAGAGTAGAACAGAGAGGAAGCGAGCAGAGTAGAATAGAGCAGAGTAGAACAGAGTGCAGAACAGAGTAGAACCGAACAGAGTGCTGTCCTCTGAGGAGTCAGACTGTGTTAAGGAAGGCTAGCACAACGCTAGCCACGCTAACTCCGGCGCTGGCGCACACTGAGGGAGGGCTCTCACTCTCTCCGGCTCTCCTTTCTCTTCTCTTGTTTCTTTCTCTCAAGTCTGTCCTCCGTTTCCAAGTCTGCCTCTCCCTCCTCCAGTCTGTTTCTGACTCTGTTTCCTCTCTCCTCCTCCCTCAGTTTCCTCTTCCTCTCTCTCTCTCTCTCTCTCTCTCTCTCTCTCTCTCTCTCTCTCTCTCTCTCTCTCTCTCTCTCTCTCTCTCTCTCTCTCTCTCTGTCTCTCTCTTTCTCTCACAGCTGTGAGGTCCCAGTGTGTGACATCCCACTGCTTCCCAAGTCCAGAAACTATGAGAGAGCCAGAGAGAGAGGAACCCCACCTTTTCCAAGTTCCAGGGCTGCCCCCACCCCTGTTCCCTGGGGCCCAGCTGGCTGTGGAGTAAGCCTGGACTGGAGGCTGAGGGGTGGGGGGGTCAACATAGGGGGCAACAAACCAAACTCAGATTGACTCATTTGTCTGTCATGGTTATAGAACCCAAGCAGAAAATTACAGGGCTACTCAAGTTTTGGCTTCGCTCACTCTCAACGTCCTTCGTTACCCCTCTCTCTTTCTCAAAGTCTCACTCTTTCCATGTCTCTCTCTCTCTTTTTCTTTCTCCCTTCGTCTCTTTCAAAGGCCCTCATTTATAAATGGCCCAGATACAGGGAGAAAAGAGAGGGTGAAAAAAGGAGGAGAGAGTAACCTGATACAGAGAGAAGAGACTATTATTTGAATGAGTCACTCAGTGAGGATTGGAGGGTTTCTCAGTGTTAAATGGGAGAGGGGGATGAAAAAAAGAGAAAGGAAGCAGGGGAAAAAGCATCCAGTTTAGGAATGCTGAGTAGTGGACCCTATGGGGCCGTGGGAGAGAGTGATGGAGAAAAAGAGAGAGAGAGAGAAGGCGGGAGAGGGAGTGAGAGAGATGGTGGGGGTGAACGAGACAGGGCCAAGGGAGGACAGGCAGGGGGCTGGAGGGTTACCAGGGGAGCCCCCAGGGGAGGAGGTTTAGGCAGCCAGACTCGCTGACAGGACCAAGTACCCAGAATACACCACAGGAATGAGGGTGGTGGGGAGGGGTCATTCACAGAGACTGTGGCTGTTGAAGCCAGAAGAACCCTCAAACGAAAACCCACTATCTATGTCCTCCAGTGACAGTCCAGGAGTATATGCACAGCGTGCCTTCAGTGAATGGAATAACCAAGCTGAATCCCTCAAACTCTATTGAAGCTCAGCGTCAAATAAAACCAGCAACTCTCTGAATGTGACTGATGCCCAGGTGAACGGGGTGTGCTGTCATGATTGTTGTGTTCGGGTTTCACAGCCGGGTCAGTGAAACTGCGAGGCCCACACACACACATACTGTACACACACACCGCATTGCATCCTGTTTAGACCTGCTGTCGCAACGTTTAGAGAAAGTGCACATGCTGAAAGGATGTTTATACACAAACACATTCATAAGCTTACACATCCACAGGAAGGGTACTCACACACACACACGTATATAAACACACACATACAATGCAACTAACATTCTTGGAATGTTGCTGGAAAATCGTTTCCAGTGCGTAGCTGTGGGTCCTGTGTGGATTATTATTGGGGGGGGTGACCCAGCTTGGCTGGTCATGCTAGGCTTTCTGTAGCCTCTGTCATATGAATCAATGCTAATCACAGCATGACAACGTCTGGTTACAGATTTACACCCAGCTTTATCATAACTAATGAAAGCCTTGCCTGAGCCAACCATCACTCACATCTGTCATTCAGGAAGAGGATATAAAATACAGAGAAACTCCCGGGTCAAACACACCCACACACAGACAGACACATAAAACACTTCATTAGGTCGGTCAGCTCATAAAGAAAAAGATTATCGCTGGGATAAAATGCTGGCGTGGGCAGAACTTCAAAGCGTGCAGATGCAGATGGAGAGGATGGAGGTTGCAGCAGCGATGGCTCTGAGCTGGGTCAGTCTGGGGGAACAGGTCAGGCTGAGTTCATGGACCTGACCCTTCCTCTCTGACGGAGTAGATGGAAGGAAGCATTTATGACTGCTTGGGTGAAGTATGGGTCTCTCTCTATCTCACTTTTTCACTCTCTCCTTCTTTCTCTATTTGCCCTCTTTCTCCCTTTCCCTCTTTGTGTCCCTTTCTACCCATTGATGCAGGATCCCAGGTTGTTAGGTTCAAAGGTTTCAAACATAAAACACACACTTTCCTCCCCTGTCCAACCCCATTGATGTTCCAGAATACCATAGCTGACTCAGAATAGAGCTCTTCTGTATACTGAATACAGTTCTGACCACAGAATTTCCAATCCCCCTGAAAGACAACACTAGGACAAAGGAACATGTGTTTGAGGGTGCACAAGCGTCTTTGTACACTTGGACAAAAGGTGTGGACACGCGTTTGCAAGTGTGAGCTCCTCCTCAGGTAGACAGGGTGTTGGTGAGACAGCTGAGGAGGCAGAGAGACAGGCAGTGCTTGGTGAGACAGGTGAGGAGGCAGAGAGACAGGCAGTGCTTGGTGAGACAGGTGAGGAGGCAGAGAGACAGGCAGTGCTTGGTGAGACAGGTGAGGAGGCAGAGAGACAGGCAGTGCTTGGTGAGACAGGTGAGGAGGCAGAGAGACAGGCAGTGCTTGGTGAGACAGGTGAGGAGGCAGAGAGACAGGCAGTGCTTGGTGAGACAGGTGAGGAGGCAGAGAGACAGGCAGTGCTTGGTGAGACAGGTGAGGGGGCAGAGAGACAGGCAGTGCGGAGAGAGGAGGAGAGGAGTCCCTATGGCTCTTTGGGGAGATTTGGAGTATCCACAGACCTGTTCCTGAATACTGATCATAAGCATTGGGACTAACTGGCATAGAAACATGCACACACGCACACACATGCACATGCATACACACACGCAGGGGACATGGGGTCCCAACACCATCTGTTAGCTCCAACTGGGAAATGAACATAGACAGAGAGACACAGAGAGAGTGAGAACAAGAGGGAGAGAGAGAGAGAAGGATATAGGGGGAGGGGAGAGGGAGATGGAGATTCTTTGAAATGCAGAAAAAAAGGAACACAATTTCTGAAATGTTTGGATGGCAGACGCTCTCTCTCTCTCTATGACAGAAAAGGACCCTGACACACACACCTGCCACTTTCTTCAGCGTCAAAGGATTTGTAGGCGTCTCTACTTTTCCCCAAAAAAATTCTAAAGCGCTCATGAATTTTTAAACAAGTTGCCGATAAGGAATTTACCAGGAACATCATATTTAAAGCAATTTAAATGCAAATAAGTGACAAGTGGCAACTCACAGAGGGGGGTGGGGGAGAACTGGAACACGCTCATTGACTATCACTGACCTCCTTCTCTAGATTCAAGTAATTAGCCACCAAATTTGCAGACTTTAATTTGATCAGAGACTCTCTCTCTCTCTCTCTCTCTCCTCTCTCTCTCTCTCTCTCTCTCTCTGTCTCTCTCTCTCTCTCTCTCTCTCTCTCTCTCTCTCTCTCTCTCTCTCTCTCTCTCACACACACACACACACACACACACACACACACACACACACACACACACACACACACACACACACACACTCACCCATTTACCAACATTTACCAAAAAACAAATGCACAAACAAAGCACCCTCTCTCTCCATGCTTTGCTCCCCAAAGCATGGAGAGAGAGAGAGAGAGAGAGGCACAGACATACACACACTTGCAAAATCTCAATGACAAGGTTACATTTGAGTTGAATCTGGCCAATAGATGGCAGCAGAGAGCTTGTCTTGCTCACACACACACACACACACACAGAATTGAATGTGCTGCGAAGAACAAATGTGGAAGCAAACATCAGACATCCAAGCCTTAACCACAGAGCAACCAGGACTTAAAGTAGCTCTATGGATCCTCAAACCAGAAGGCTTTACATCCCTGTTCTGCGGCAGTCCCATCCTTTCAAACCACATGGTCAAGGAGAGTCCTTCTGGAAGCTGGGCTACTGGAGAAGGGGAACACTTCTTTGTCTCAAAGATCTGGGAACCACATTCACCAGTGGAGATGAGCACTGGGTGGTTAGCTCAGAATGGAGAGTGTCCTGTCTGGCTCCAGAGAGCTTCCACGACATTAGAATTCTCTGAGAGAGAAGAAGCCGTTTCACACGTTTCTATAAGGCTGGATTTCAGCTTTAGGAGACTGCAGAGTTGCATTTCTAAAGAGCCAAACCCTTTCTCCTCAGATCCTCCTCAAAATGCTAAATACATCCCCCGGACCTTCTCTTCCAATCATATGGGTGCGAGGATGTAAGGAAATATAAGAGGTTTCCTTCTTCCCTCTCTCTCTCTGTCTCTCTCTGTCTCTCTCTGTCTCTCTCTCTGTCTCTCTCTGTCTCTCTCTGTCTCTCTCTGTCTCTCTCTGTCTCTGTCTCTCTTATGGAAACGACAACTACAATAAAAAATCCTGGCTTTTCTCATACTCAAACACAAAACACAGACACACTCTAAGACACACATATTATATGCAACAACACAAAGCGGGCCCTTCGTTTGCCTGGTAACATAGATACGAGATTACAGATCAGGAGTATGAGTGACATACACTGAAGACAGCTTGGTCACAGCTACCTCTGCCCCAGAGACAAATCTGTCACTTGCTAAGATGCTAACTTAACCCTGAACCACCTGAGACCATACCAGCATTAGACCCAGCATTCATATTTATGTATGTGGATGAGCTAGTTTGTGCGCCGAAGGAGAAAGGGGTGGATGGATGGAGGGATGGAAATAAAGGAAAGGATGGATTGAGGGATGGAGGAAGGTTGGGAGGGATGGGGCGAGGGAAAAGTA
>NC_085025.1:7300486-7407986 GCF_963692335.1 Osmerus eperlanus
TGAACATAACTGAGTCATGAGATCCCTTATCAGATCCCACTGGACACGGACAAACATAAACAGCGTAACACCAGCAGGGGGCTTTCCCCTGGAGGACTGGAGCCCACAAGACTCCTCACAGAAGAGCCTTCTTTATCTACTAGTGGGATGTATGACTTCCAGTGATCCAAGAATCTTGTGTAGAATTCAGATTTACATGTAGGAGACTCTCCAAGGAGACTCTCCAAGGTCACTCAGATCAAGGTTTCAGGGTGGGAACACAGGGTGGGGACACAGAATGGAACAGGGTTCAGTATCTATGTGCTGATTTGGCTGTTCTCCTCAGACTTCCTGGTTTGGTTAGAATGGGAGGGTCGTTTAGCCGTGGGATGATTGACAGCAGTCTCTGTCTCTGTGTTAAGGCAGGAGGTCTTAACCCAATACTCTCCTGAGGGAGAGATCTCTGTGGCAAGTCCCCTTTCTTCCCCTCTGTCCCCTTCTCTTCTTCTCCATCGACCAAACTCTACCCTCCACACACCCCCCGTCTAGGTAGGGTGATATTGAGCTGCCAGTCGAGGGCTTGTGCTCTCCTGACATGTGTGAATTACCAGGGGTCTCCAGGGATTGGACCCACCCAGCCGTGTGCAATTAAAGAGCATGCAGACAGATCAGGTCTTTTCCAGCTCCAGGTTCAATGTTCCTGGAGGCCTGTGATGGATGTGGGCATTTCAGCATTCTTGAAGAAGCCAGAGGTGGATATCTCTCTTCTATTCCTCTCTCTCCTTACCTTTAAGATCGTTTGACTTAGTGTGACTGTGACCATTCATATGGCACTAACCAAAGCTGGGTTCAGAAATTCAATTCACACCTCCCACGACATCTACCCTTGGCATCACCGATGAGATTATCCCAAGATGAGCCACTGTGCACAGTGTACTTACAACTACCTGATCAACACTTCCTCTCTGCACTCACACACATGCCATCACACACACATGCCATCACACACACACACACACACACACAAACGCACGGATGGACAAACAACTGCTGATCAGTTTAACCGTAGAGTTGGAAATCAGTTTAGATACTAGCCAATGCTGACACAGACAACACAACTTTTCCAGACCCATGAGGTCTACACCGGTACAGCCCCGTCTGTAATGCCCCGCCCAAGACCCCCCACCCCAATACCACCCACCCCCACCCCAATACCCCCCCCCCCAACCCCAATGCCAGAGAAGAGTGGTGCTGCGGCCTGTTAGTGTGACTGCCATCTTGTCTTCTGTCAACAGACTGTGACAGACTGAGGCAGACTGAGGCAGACAGAGGCAGGCCAACGACCAGTGAGCTCCTGGAAATCCATAATGTGGTTTTAACTATCGGACCCAGTCCATATTCCGTGCTTGTTTTAACCATGGGGTGAAGGCTTACAAAGTCATTATGACGCACAATGTTCAAGGCTGTTATGGTTATTGATATGATTGATATATGCATGGTAGATGAATTAACACACACACAGACACACACACACACACAATCCCATTCTAATGCATGGGAATGCAGCAGAGGAGAGGGCAGTGATTTGGAGGCCTGTGTTCTCTGTGTTATTATACTCATTGTGAGAGCAGCTCCTATCCAGCATGATTACAGAGCAGTGGAGACAGCTGGAGAGAAGGAAGAGATGGTTCCAAACATATACTCTCACCATCCGTCATGTACTTAGGGCTCAGAACAACTAAACACACATCTGACAGTCCGATGCCTTGTCAGCCGATGGATAGATAGATCCATCCAAAAGGGTACAACTTATATGTATCTATGAGGCTAAAGCAACATCCATTTAGAATAATCAATGTTTATAGTCTTGATGAAAGCTAAACACACTAACAATAGCTTGGACCTGGCCTTAAAGCTGTTTGGGAAAATATGTTTGGCACACACACACACACTGCTGTAGATGTGATAGGCCCGTTGGGTCACAGACCCCATTACCGAGACAAGTTCCAATCCTGTCCAATTCCAACCAGTGAGGGTCCTCCAACACACACACACACACACACACCCTCACACCTACACAAACACACACACACACACACACACACGCACACACGCACACACGCACACACACACACACACACACACACACACACACACACACACACACACACACACACACACACACACACACACACACACACACACACACACACATACTCACACCTACACAAACACAAACCTGTCAGAGGTTACACCCACACAAGACAGCCTTTAGATAGCCAGGTCCACAGACAGAGGAGATATCTGTGATTTATAACACTCCGAAAAAGAGAGACCAGAGTGAGTGATATTGTGGCCTTAGCGTGGGCCAGCGCAATTGAAACATCTTTGTTTCACTCAGACACACACACCTACAAACACACACAGATACACACACAGATACACACACAGATACACACACACACACACACACACACAAGGGAAAGACTTGTGTGGTGATGCATACACAGTAAAAAACACTGCATACTTGAAGATCTGACAGTGTTATAGAAGGCGGAGGCACAGACACACGCACACCTCTTACCTTGCCAGACATCTTTCAACCTCTCCAAACACTCACCCACACACATACCACACACATTACCACACACATCTTAAAACACACACAGGCACCCCCCCCCCCACACACACACACACTTACTAACACACGCATACACACATGCTCAGAGCTTAGCCCCACTCTGAACTTCTGCAGCAGTTCTCCTTGGCTGACTTCAATTAAAGAGTGAGTGAGTGAGAGAGAGAGAGAGAGAGAGAGAGAGAGAGAGAGAGAGAGAGAGAGAGAGAGAGAGAGAGAGAGAGAGAGAGAGAAAGAGAGAGAGAGAGAGAGAGAGAGAGAGAAAGAGGGGAGAAAGAGAGAGAGGGAGAAAGAGAGGGAGTGAGGGAGAGATATAAGTGAGGGAGAGAACGACAGAAGGGAGAGCGAGAGAGAGATACGGAAAGAGGCCGCGAGGACAGAGAGTGTAAAAGAGTGACAGGGGAACAATTGCAAAGGGTGAGGTGAGAGTTGGGGTGTTGCCTCGCACTGGACACACTCCTGATTGACATGTGACAGCAAGATGGAACCCCAGGGGCCCGTCTAACATCTGACCCAGCTCACCGCTAAACCACAGATCCTTCCTCTACCTGGACATGCACTGCACCGGTCCCATTGACTGTGAATGAGATGGTGGCGAGCAGGGCTGGGAGTACGACAGCCAAGGGTAAAGACTGTGTTGGGTCAGGCTAGTGTTTCAAAGGCCAGGAGCGTTGTTCAGCGCTAGATTCCTTCCTGGCTGAGTGATGTGAAACGGATTGGCTGGCGGCGTTCTGATGTGGATGTTTCGTAACGAGGCCCCAAGCAACCCAGTGGCCCAGAAATTCCAATTAATAAAGATTAGCTCCCTTTCTGCAGACCTCATTCTCCCCCTTAATTAAAAGGAGAAGATAAAAAATGGGTGACGGCGAGTATGTGAAACTTCCCGGGGTGGTGAGAGCTAAGCTGCTCGGCGCTGCAGATGAAAGACTGATACATAAAATACATATTTCATGTGCAGGACTGGCTCTTCATATGGGCACTACTCACACTGAAGTGCAGTTTACGGCTATATGAGTGGGCACAACGATGCTGTGTGTGTGGAGAGTGGGAGGAAGAGAGAGTTAGATAGAGAGAGGGAGAGAGAGACAGAGAGGGAGAGAGAGAGGAGAGACTAGAGAGAGGGAGAGAGAGACAGAGAGACAGAGAGAGAGGAGAGACAGGAGGAGAGAGGAGTGGGAGGAGGAGAGAGGAGGGAACAGAAGGAGGGAGAGAGAAAGACATGTTCGGAGCACTAACAGGACAGCACTTTGTGTGGCATCTCTTCCCACTGGGCTGAGACCTGTAAACGTTCCTCCTGACTGTCACATGGTAAGCTGCTCCTCTACAACTCAGTTTCCTACTGTCCCTCCCTGCTGACCAGAGATCACTCAATATTACTGACACCTGAAAGCGTGTCTGGGCTATAGTGGTTCCCTGCTGATATTAGATATGTGTGTATGTTTGTGTGTGTGTGTGTGTTTGTGCGTGTGTTTGTCACAGTTTAATACATGGCCAGAGTTTGGGGGATAGACAGGAGACGACAGGGATTTGCCATCTCCACTCCTGCTGAGACACATCACACAGAAACATTTATCAATCTTTCTCCCTGTCCTTCTCCTTCTCCTCCTCTCTCTCTCTCTCTCTCTCTCTCTCTCTCTCTCTCTCTCTCTCGCTCTCTCTCTCTCTCTGTCTCCCTCCAGCTCTCTCTTTTTCTTTCTCCCTGCCCCAGACCCATCTCTGTCTCTTTGTCTCTTTTTCTCTCTTTTTTATATATCTGCCCCTCCCTCCTCTCTCTCTTCTGTATTTCTCACTGAACCCTCCCTCCAACTCTCTCTCTCTCTTTCTGCCCTGCTCCCTCCTTCTCTTTTTCTCTGCTCACTGAAAGAGACGCTTTGCAGAAGGCTGGTTGCCATAGTGACAAGTGTGTGAGGACATGGTTCTTTCCAAATGTGAATTTCTGGTGGGGGAGAAATCATTGAAGCGTAGTCCTGCTGTAGAATATGTGAGTGTCTGGTATTTTGGAAATAAACGCTTTACATGACTGACAGATGATATAGTGGTGGTGCACTGGCAGGCGCACACACACCTGGTCCGGATTTCTTGGTCTCTTTCTTTTACCTCTCTCTCTCTTTTCCATTCTCTCTCTTTCATTCTCTCTCACTCTCTCTGTTCCTCGAAGACGTCACTCTCACTCTCACTTTCACCCTCCATCTGTTTCTCTCTGACCTCTCTGTTGTGATGCCAGATACGAAAGCATTCAAATCAGGACAGATACAAACATCTATGAGAAGCAGATGAACTGCCCCGATCCTTGGTCTGGTCCAGATAACCGCTGCTGTTGTCTAAGGCCACGGCACAGCCAAAGTGCAGCAGCAGAGCAGTAACACGGAAGGAACAGAGGGGGAACATGCCCAAGTCTCAGGGCGTCCAGCTTTGTTTCAGTGACAACCGCAGTTGGCTTTTTGAAGTGGCTCATGCAGATCATGGGCACACAAAAGGGTTCAATGATTCTATGAGTTAGTCCCAATGCTAGGGAATTATTCCCACAGGCTGGCACAGAGACAGTGCAGGTGTGTCCTGGTCACCAGCTCAACACAGGCTGGCACAGAGATACAATGTGCTCTCTCTGGATTCCAAACAAGACCAAATAACCTGCTGCTTAATTATTCAAGAATAGAAACTCATTAACTCTGTAAATATTATGACCTAATTTTGAATTCATTAATGAGCAGGAAAAAAGACTGACAGTAGATGAACAGCTAAATTCTGTCTGCAATATTAAAGAAGACCCTGCAATACAAATTCAACAGAACGAGCAGGGAATTGTGCACATTTGTAATCCTTTAACCTTTTGTGACTATTGGATATCTCTCCTGTTTTAACAGGGCTAGCCAGCTTTAAAACCTCCCAAAGGCACAATTACTACAAAAAACAACACACTAGCTGTTTTGAAAAGTGACATACAACAGTGAGAGTCTTTGTTGGTGTGATTACGAATGTGTGCCTCTCTCTCTCCCTCTGTGTTTGTGTATGTGTGCCTGTATGTGTGTCTGTGTGGGTGTTTGGTGTTTCTGTATCCACGTGTAGCGAGTGTGTCTATGTACATGTCAGTCGGTGTGTGTCTGTGTCAGTGAGTGTGTGTGTCTGCGAGTATCAGTGTGTGTGTAGTGTGTGTGAGTAGTAATGATGCCCTGTGGAGCGGCACTGCCACAGCGGTCATGCTGGTGCTCTGTATTGATCTGGACCAGAAGTAGAGAGAAGAGCTGGATAATGATCACTCTCTCTATCTCTCTCCCCTTTTCTCTCTCTAACACTATTTTCTCTCTCTCTCTCTCTCTCTCTCTCTCTCTCTCTCTCTCTCTCTCTCTCTCTCTCTCTCTCTCTCTCTCTCTCTCTCTCTCTCTCTCTCTCTCTCTCTCTCTCTCTCTCTCTCTCTCTCTCTCTCTCTCTCTCTCTCTCTCTCTCTCTCTCTCTCTCTCTCTCTCTCTGTGCACAGATTACAGATTATGACAGACTAATGTGAATACAGGGCCCAGTCAGGGAGGAATACAGAGTGTGATTCCGCCTGAAAACACAGTATCCTTCTGAATCTGGTCTTTGATAAAGATGCACGGTTCAGACTGCAGCAGGAGCTTGGTGTTCCCACTGACAGCCTCCTCAAAGCAGCAGACATGTTTAATGCCAGCAGGAGACCATCTACAAGAGTCCCTTTCATTCATGTTCAAGCTCGAGAAGCCCTCCTTCACACACACACACACTCAAACACACACTCAAACACACACACACACACACACACACACACACACACAAACACAAACAAACACACCTATACTCACGTTTAACCTCAGACCGTAATACTGCAGGTAGAGCAATATAACTGTTGTGATGTAGGTAGAGCAGTATAACTGTATAGGTAGATTGAAGCAGCTAATGACACCTCTGTCAGTCTACAGCAGCGCTGGCATGCAGCGACCACAGAGAGAGCTGCCCATGGAGGCAGCAGGACCAGCTGCTTACTGACACAATCATCACTCACTACTACTGATGCTGGCTCTCACACACTCACACACACACACACACACACACACACACATGGACGCACGCATGGATGCACACACACACACACATACACACACACACACACACACCCACACACACACACACACACACACACACACACACATCACCCCAATCCCAATTTAGGCCAGGCTACTGTTCTTCTGCTACAGACATCATATAGTACAGATGAGATCATCTGCTCATTTGTTCCCCTAATCTGAACAGGGTTCTGAGCTGTGGATGACATGCCTGAACATCGTCCGTCATCTCCTCACCACCCCTCACTGGTTCTCTAATGACCCCAGCATGTCTGCGTCATGCTCGGCTGGACAATGATTCATCACCCTCCCCAAGATGATGATTGGATTGGATAATGCAAATTATTGGTACATTACAAGGTTGCCAATTATTGGCTGGTCAAGTCAGTCCCAGCTGAGTGGGTGGTGAGTTGCAGCCTGCTAATGCGGTCACCGTGGTGATTCTACGTCTGGGTCTAAGAGATAAGGAAACAACGTCAGTTCTGGTCTTTGTTACCACTAACTTCTTCGGACAGCTGAAGAAGCCAGGGCTGGAGGGAGGAAAGAGGGAAGGCAGGACAAGCAGAAGAGAGGGAGAGAGGGATGAGAAGAAGTTGTTTTGGAGGGGGGGGGGTGAGGAAGGAGAGCCTGTGCTGGTACCTACAGTACAGCTCCTGGTCTCTCAGGGGTCTGTCAAACCCTGTCACCACCCTTTTATCTCTCACTAAGCTGGTATCTGGTCTTGCACACACCAGTAAGAGATACAGTATGGAAATATGTTTAATCCACTGATCTCAGGTCAGTTGGGCTGGCCGCTCACTGACAAGATGAGGCGAGGCCACTGATCCAATGCTTATCCCAGAACAGTATCTGCCTGTCATCATCACCACAGTAATTAAAGCATTGTTCCTCAACCCAGCCAGGCACAGCAGCAAACATAAGAGGGACCAGTTGAGCAGAAAGTGGCATATTAAAAGTAAAATGGCTTTGCTCATAAATAAATGATTTAGGCATGCGTACATGTGTGTACAAGTACAGTTACAATATGTTTGTGGGTGTGTATATGTGTTCATGTGTCTGTGTGTAGTGTAGGTGTCTGCGTTTGTGTGTGTGTATATATGCGTGCGTCTGCATTTGTGTGGTTATGTTTGTGTATGCGTGTGTGCATGTGTGGGCCCACACAAGCTGCGTGTCATGGGGGAACAAATCCACATTATTGTCGTAAATCATCTCATGTGGATTCAGAATATTCATGAGCTCCTCACTTCTTCTAAAGCAAAAAAAAACACCCCTCCACAGACCGGAGCCATGTCCATCAGGATGAATACAGCTGGAATATCAGTGATTAAACTACATATAACTTACATCTTTAATCTACTTTAAGTCTTCAATGTTATTCATGCTGACAGGCAGGCAGACAACACACAGTTGATAACAGACCAAATTTAACTCCATAGGTGTAAGGCAAGCAGGACACAACTTTCACATAAAGGCCTTGGAGGAGAGTCATTGCACCAGGCTGGATACCCTGGCTATTGTCTGGCTGTGAATGGTTGTATCTGAGGGCCATCCTGTCTTCTTTCACCTATTCAACACAGACGCACCAAAGAATCCCCACAATTACCTCCAAAATAACCCCCTTGATTGATATCTCAATTACCCAATGCCATTCTGCTCTGTTATCTGGTCTCACACTCCTCTCATCCCCTGTCTACACACACACACACACACACACGCACGCGCACGCGCACGCACACGCGCACACGCACACACACACACACACACACACACACACACACACACACACACACACACACACAGTCGCTGCTCAATAGCTTCTCAGGTCCAGATGACCTTGTTTTTTAAGACCTCATCTCCCCGAGTCTTTGTCTCATTCTCTGTCCCCCACACCCTTTAGTCCCCTCCTTCTCTCCATTTTCCATCCCACCTTCTTTCCTCCTTCTGTACCTCCTCCTTCATCGATTTCTTTCCACATCTTTATAACAAGAGATGTGTATTTAACTAGAGCTGTAGACAGCCTGTTATTGTTGAATTTGTGAGAAGAGGCAATTTATATACACATTCTAACATCCGCTGCCCTACTCTCAATGTAATAGAATAATTCTCACTTTTAGAAAAGCAGAACAATGCATGAGTCGACAAGTATTGAAATCAATTACCCACAAAAGGCCAGCCTGTCTAAATCATGATATTTCCAGTTCACTTTGGTTCTAATTACATTCACTGTTTGGAAGTACAATAGCTGCAGTCCTTCGACATCACAAAGATACCCTGGTTAGTTCCTGAGAAGACAGCCTTGAAGGTGTGTGCAGGTTGAAGGACAATAGAGATAGACTGGACTCCTGGAGTCTCTTTCTTACCTGGACACAGGACAGCAGAAGGAAGCCACACCCACGGATTAGGCAGATGGAGGAAGGGAGAGAAAGAGAGAAGGGAGATGGAGGGGGAGAGAGGAAGGGGGAGAGAAAGAGAGAAGGGAGATGGAGGGGGAGAGAGGAAGGGTGAGAGAAAATATAATCAGTTAGAGGTTCAATACAAATGCACAGAGTTGACTGCCCTTGAAATCACTTATCAACTAAGCAAAATATCCATTAAGGCGATTAACCAATCATGACCATTATCATGAACAATTAACACCGTTTTGACTCATTGTTGTAGCGCACAGAAAAAGTATAACTAGTTTAATGGTGCTTGTGATTGCTAATTGATTTAAGGTAATTGCAGTAATTAACCTGACGTAAGGTGTGTCAATAAAGAAATGGTGTGTGTGTGTTTCGTGTGTGTGTAAATGATTAATTTGTAGGTCTGGAATAAATGTGTTGCTGTTTCGTGTCTGGGGTTTAAGTTGGTTGAGGGGCAGTTCAATGGACGTATGTGAACTCTCTGTGACATTGCTTGTAAAAAGGGCTATACAAATACATTTGTATTTGATTTTGATCCGGGCTAGCAAGTTAAAGTTGTGTAATTTCCATATATTTTCAGATTATTCTTTGATTGTCGGATTTCAAATGCCAAAGAGTGTGTCTGTGAACAGCAGTGTAGCTAGCTCTGTAACTCTGTTGCTAGCGGTGCAGCCATCAGTGTGGCTGCAGATACTGTTGCAGTGTTGCTAGCAGTGTTGCTAACCACTGTGACACACGGTCACCAGGAGAAACACTGCCTTCCCTTTCCAATAACAGTGGAGATGATTACTTTGCTGTCCACTGAGACAGTGTTGCCAGTGTTGCTGAGCAAGGCTGCCAGTGTATCATCACGGTTTGAGTTAATTACTCTAGGACCATGAGGAAACAGAGGGTCTAGCTGTGCAGTCAGGGACCACAGCACTGATAGAAATACACATGAAACACACATACATACACACACACACATGCACACACAGTTAAAAGATAACTTAAAAGGATGACAAAAAACATAATTGCCACTGTTATTCATTCATCCCAGGTAGATCCTGTAAATCCTTCACTGTGTATGAGCCCCCGAGCTAGCAGCAACAGAACCATCGTAAATTCTCCAGCATTAACATAAAGATCAAGCTCTTGAGTCAACAGTTCCAACTTGTTTCTCCGGCGTGCACTCTTAGAACTGTCAAGCTCCATCATTGTTTATAGTGGGGCTCCGCCCTCCACTACAAACAAGACAGGCAGTGCACCCTGGGTAACACACTCATAACACACACGTCAATCATTATGATAATATTCCTATTTAAATGCATGGACTGATACTTGGCCACAGGCCCTTGTGTGAAGTACGGTTTCTGTGTAGGCAGATGTGTAATTCTCAGCCTTAATTCTACACAGGTCACAGTGATGCTGGGCTGTAGGAGGCTCTGTGAAGCAATATAACACGTCTGTAAATAGATGGACCTGGGAAACTAACAAGGCTTGTTAGAAAGGTGTAAACATCTAGTGTGAAGCAGGGCTAGTTTCATACCTCATAACTTTATACTATTTTACAGATGGGAGTAACCTCTTTATGTGGGGAAAAATAGGCCATCCAGGAGATTGTCACATGGAAATAGTCTTAGATTTTTATTTCCTTGTATGAAAATGGCGAAATACCCATATCTGTCCTGTTTGAATAGGGGAACTGCTGTGTAGTAAAAGAGTTGGTCCTGTTCCAAAGCTCCAAGCACTGCCTCTGGTGCAACCCAGTCTTCAAACTGTACAAGCCCTCGATCTGAGAGGAATTACTTCAACGGCTTTCACAGCTGTGATTGGCTTTGTAGTTGCTTGCTCCTAGTTCAGAGAGAAAAGAAAACCTAGAGGACGAGTAACATTCTCTTTGAAATACAAATACCAGACCTTCTAATCGATTCATAATGCATACAAACAAATCTCCCAACAGATCTGGTCAGTGGTTCTGTTCCATGCCAGGGTACATGGTACTAGATCTGAGAGGGACACATGTTTTCCTATCGGATATTCTGAGATGTGTGTAAGTGATGAGTCATAGTGCCTTAGGATGTGGGCAGAAAGCTTTCTAGAGACATCTTCAGGGAACAACCGTGATGGCACAGTCAAACTGAGAACACAGGAAGAGTTGTTGTCAATACTACACTCTAATCTAACATGAACACTTACTACACACAGTATATGAGAACAAAACTCCACAGGAGAAGAAAGGACTTTGAGATCAGCCAAACACAGTTGACGTCATGGGAGTGTTGTTCTGTGTGTTCGGTCATCAGACCTCCATGAGCGAATGCATTTATCACTTTCTTGTCTGTTTAAAGCTGCTGTAGGTTATGTATGGATGAATGACGGTGCGATCCTTTGTGTGCAGCTGGGTAGGTGGTCTGAGAGGTCCACAATGACCCATTAGCAGGATGTTCAGCATTAGTGCTGCTCTGCTCTGAGTTCCCAGCCTGCTGGTTTCCCTCTCCAGGGGTTCCCTTGGAGACAGGGGTTTCCTCCAAGAGTGCAAAAGAGGAAGTAAGATCAGCTCAGCAGGACGTACCCTAACGCTGTCCACTCTCTCAATCTCTTACCCTTCATAGTGAAAGTCTGCTTCACAACAGTCAGAACAGGCTGGAAGTCGCAGCTGAAATGATCCATTATGTACATGTTGAAACTCAGTGCAAGACACGATCAACAAAACTAACACAGATTCAGCTTGACCCCAAGTGGAACTAAAGCTAGACTGACGTGAGTTAATTGTTACTGTATAGAGAAAACCAAAAACAACAGCCCTGATTGTTACCAAAACGATGAGTCTATCTCTCCTTTAGTGGAATAAAGACCTGTCTGTTTTCCCTTCGACTATCTCATTCTGCAGCATGGAGGGTCAACAGCCAGTAAAGCTTGGAAAAAGAAACTGGCAGGAGAAAGGCTGGTTTAATTAAAACTGCCACTATCAGCACTGTCACCTGTCGTAAACCCATGTTCCCTGAGGAGGAACAGCTATTTACAGCAAACCTACAGGATTAACATGAAGGTAGGTAAAATATGCAGGATCACAGAGAAGCAAATCGGCTTCCCGCCACTGATAAAGGAGCTCAGCCCGTAGAGTGTGATAGGGAAGGACGGTGGTGAAGCCATGAACAGACACAGCAAAAGGATATTTCCTCCACTGTCCAGATACCACACCACGCTGGGGGAATGTGTCCCAGAATGCCCTGCTCCCCGGAGGGTCAGGTCACGCTGCCAGCAGGGCGGCACCGCAGGGCTTCTCTCACCTCTCCCCTCTGCGTGTGACAGACAGGGGCAAACATATGGCATCGCCGGCGGAGGTGGCATCTACGTGAGAGAGCAGAGGGCAGTGCCAAACCAAGCACCGTGGTCAGGCACGCTGGGCCCTGCCTGGCACGGCCCAGCCCCTGTGGGGTGATGGAGAGGGGCAGTGGGCAGGGCTGGCATGGGAGATGACGCACGTGATGCCTAGCACAGAGGGAGGGGCGCAGTTGGAGTGACCTTCACACCTCGCCGCTCAGATGGGAGCTGTTTTCCTCCATCGTTTCCGAAGACAAATATTACCCCCAAAAATACCTGAGACCTTTTGTCGTTTGGTTAAGGATTCGCTGGTGAGGACACAGACACACACACACACATGCACACCTGTGCTTAAGCTAAGCAAACATGGGTCTTTTCCAACTGCCATTATCTCTACAAATCGACTAATCCCTATTCACTGATAATCC
This sequence comes from Osmerus eperlanus, assembly GCF_963692335.1. Taxonomy (NCBI): domain Eukaryota; kingdom Metazoa; phylum Chordata; class Actinopteri; order Osmeriformes; family Osmeridae; genus Osmerus; species Osmerus eperlanus. The sequence continues at coordinate 7,313,316 of NC_085025.1, forward strand.
CAAACACAGCTTTAGTGCTGAACACACAGGGTTAGATGTACTGAACTGCCATTTTCAGTAGGCAAATGACGCAAATTGATTTACACTACAAGTCATTGCTTCAGAATGATTTTTTTTCACTTAAACTGGTCTCTGACCTTCAAAGTTTAAGGTCACAACCTTGGTGGGGGGTTGAGGGGGGAACATGTCGCTAACTGGTGTGACAGTGGAGGAAACAGGGCTGGGCGGGGCGGAAGTGTCTGTGTGCTCACTCACATCCTGAGCTCCATGGAAACATCCCTTCATTCATCACTATCTTACACTCATTCCATTCTGACAAGTGATGGATGTGTGCGTGTGCACAGTGTGTACGTGTGTGTGTTTTACCTGTGTGTGTGAGTATTGGAGGGGGGGGGGGTCCTACTTGTGATTTGCATGTGTCTTTGTGTGTGAGTTCCTCTGAATCAATTCATAGACCAAGTTTACTGACTTTGCTGTCCTGTGAAGAGTTTTTAATGGCATCCTCCCTTCTCGGTCCTTCAAGGTCTGCCCTTCGTGCCTGCAGCTCTGTTTACACACCCGCAACACACAGCACCCAGCCAACATGTCTCAAGGTTACATCTTCATTCCTATGCTTATGAGCGGACCTGACAACACTGCTGATGTGACAGTAACCAGTCACAGAACAGCTCCCCCAACTCCCAACTCCCACTTGTTTCGGCTGTTGAAAAACAAATTGGACCAACTAGCTGCGTGTGTGCCTGGTTTTAAGGTGGGAGTGCATAATTATGGGCGCTGTGAGCAGCCAGAGCTGCCCTCGTGGGGCTGGGTGGTGGAGAGGAGTGGGCCGGGATAAGCGGAGGGGAGACAGGACCCATCATGTTCAGTCTGTAGCAGGGACACATCAAAGATGGAGGAGCCAGCCTGGAGACTCTGATGCTGTCAGACGCCATCTCCACCGAGCTGCAGCCAGGTTTCATTAGGCTGACGCTCGCTGGCTGTACAAACTCTCACATGTACACACACACACACACACACACACACACAAATACACACTCCTTTGACAGTAGACCAAAGCAGAAGCACACAAACTCACCAATATGCTCACATGCACAAGCACACACACATAGACACTTTTGAATGCAGACCAAAGCAAACGCTCACACACTCATGCTCCTTCCTAAGCATCAGCTGCTATCACCATGGCTTTGATCTCAGAGTTTTACTCTGTCTCGCTTTGGAGAAGGTCACAAAACTATCTTCAGCACAAAATCTGACTTTTATTCAACTGACACTTCATAAAACAAGAACAACGAGAGAGAGAGAGACAGATAGACACAGAGACACAGAGAGAGACAGAGAGAGGAACTCGTTCCTCAAAAACAGCCCTTCCTCCCACTCCTTTGTATTGATTCTGTTTAATTCAACAATGTAAACTTACATTTACATTTAGTCATTTAGCAGATGCTCTTATCCAGAGCGACTTACAGTAAGTACAGGGACATTCCCCCCCGAAGCAAGTAGGGTGAAGTGCCTTTCCCAAGGACACAACGTCATTTGGCGCAGCCGGGAATCAAACCTGTAACCTTCAGATTACTAGCCCGACTCCCTCACCGCTCAGCCACCTGACTCCCTAACTTCACTTTTCACTACAATTTCACTGACATTCATTCAGTGACAACAAACTGAAAGATTGTGTTTTGAAAGGTTAGCCGGTCTTTATCCAGGTGTGTTGCAATGTCAATGCCTGCAGGATGCCTGTCACGCGAGGCAGTATAATACCATTTGACATCTCTGACAAATCAAAGACAAACGAAACATTAACAGGGACTGCAATGTCTTGGCTCGCAAACGCAAGGACGTTAGTCAATAACAGACAGACTGAAGAGGCCTGAGGGCCTTGATCATTGGCTGAATCACCCTGGAAACACTTCAGTCACTCGTCGCCGGGTGGCCTGCTTCGTGTAAACGGCGGTTAAACCTCCAACTTTCCACCCCTGACTCGCGTGAGAAACGACATGCAACATTCCATACCCGTCCCCGACGGGCCGGCGGGTTAATAAGCGGAGAAATGGATGAGATCAGATCAAACTCATAGGTAGTAATAACAACAGCACATTCAAAATGTTGATGTGGTAACATGAAAAAAAAATTGTTTAATTACATCCCGGAGGGAATTCACCAGTCTGTAAGAGGGTGAATGCTGGAGGTAGCCTGTGAGGTAAAGCCTGTCGAGCAACAGCCGAAGCTGGGAGACAGTTCTCTCTGTTCTGAGGACAAATAGGCAGCGGTAGACTTCAGCCTAGCTTACCTCCCCAGACGACCAGCTGGGGGGCTAAAGTAGAGGGATGAGTCAGGTGGAGATGTTGTGGTTTAGTCTGGCAGAGCAGACAAAACATGTCACCTCAGGGTAGCAACACAGGCTGAGTGGAGGGAGGATGGGTCTAATATCATCCATTTTCCACTCCCTGTGGATGTGGATGTATTGATCTATGTGTGTGGATTCATTATGCTTGGGGGTGAAATAGAGACATTCAGTTTGCATTGGAAACACACACTGGAAGCTTCCGTTGTGGGAAAGGATGTGTTTTTGTGTGTGTATGTGTCCGTGTGTATGTCTGTGTTTGTGTGTGAGGGCATGATTAAGATGCAGACCCAGCTGTTTTGAACAAGTTGTACACCTCTTCCATACATCAATCGATACACATCCTCTCAATGTCAAGGATAATTACACCGAAAGACATTCACAGGTGAATGATGGTGTTGCTGTCACGTGCACACACAAACACACACAGACACACAACCACACACGCACACACAGAACACAAAAATCAATGTCTTATCTCTGGCATTCAACATTGAATTAAATGTCTCTTATTAAGGGGAGAATATGTAGAGTTGCATCCCCCCTGAGGACTGTGTGAAGAGGCACCCTGGGGGAGGAGTCTCACCACACGGCAGGCTAGGATACAGAGAGATCCTTTCTGGCTGCCTCGCACCCACTGGCTTCTAACTTCTAACTCCGTCTCATCTTTCAGTAAGCTGGGTATACGTTCATTTAGGGGTTCATTTTGCACATCCAAAAATGCAGATACAAATTCAAGAAGTCAAATATGTATTGCAAGATGCAAATTCATGCATATCAATCTCAAGCAAGGATGATTAATATTTCATCCTTTTTTGGGAGGATACATAAGGCCCACTTCAGAGTTTTGATACAGCAGCACTTAGGGCTAGTCGTGACTTTGCTTCTCTCCAAAGAGATTTTTTTATTTTTTTTTAGAACGACCGAAACGTACAAAGAGAATGAATGATTAGACAGAATGACAAATCACATTTTCACAAAGTCAAAGGGTTAAAAACACGTAAAGTAGCACTTCAAGTATTAAGTAGAACTACTTAATACGTTGTGACACTAATGATCATTTACAGTATATTCATGCCGTGTTTGTGGTGTTGCAGACATACCAGAATCTCCACACGTCTCTTTAATGGGGCTTTACTGGGATTTTAACACCAGCTTTTTTATTTGCATTACTTTTGCTGTGTGAACCAATTGCTGATGGTTCATGATTGATCCTCAGTTCATCATTAAGATGATTAAATCTGTCAAACCTTTCCAAACGTACAGTACTATACTTAATCTTACAACAAAAATGACTCCACTACACACCCTACTACAATAACCAATAGCAGACAGTGCATCTTCATTCTGACTATCAAAGGATGGGGAATTTGTTCATTGGCCACACCCTATTATCTGTTCTACCAGGTCAAATTATGGTTTAGTAATTACAACAGTACAGCACAGTCTATGGGATAATGAAACCAACATTCTGAGAGTCATTAAGTTAGTCAAGAACAAAGCCTTTAAACAAACACACACACACACACCAACACACCCGTGGGGATGTGTGTATGAGAGAAGCAGAGTATCATGTCCGGAAGAGATTAATCATATCAAAGTTAACATCAACACTGCAGGGACAAACACGCTCTTTATGGGAATGTCTTTGATCCCAGAACTGGATCGGGACCAAGGGTGCAAATTCCAGAGGTATTCCGAGGATTAATCCTGCGTTCCTCTCTGTTCTGTATCGAGCCATTCCCAGGAGCGCCGTTCTCTTCATTATGTTCTTTGAGGCGTTTTCCGTGGAAAATTGACTTGCCTGTGAAGTAATTACGGTGATGGTTTGCAACCACAAAGATACAAATTGTGGCAATGCTTGTCTTTGATATTAGGGCTGTTTGGCAAGGGCCCTAGTCTATATGAAGCCTGGAGATATCATTAACACAACACAACACCCAGCAAAGGAAGAAAGAGAGAGAGAGAGACATAGAGAGAACATCTTCCTATCCTGCCAGTGCTGGTCTATGTCACGGTTTGGGAATACGTTCAAATGAGAACACAGTGTTCAGAAATGAGGCAAGTCTCTACCCTACATTTCATCCCAGCCAGGCACTATGGAAACACCAAGCTCCATCCCACCCAGTTCCAACACGCGTACAATACAAACACAGCTCAGTGTTTATTCTGAAGTGTAGCTCTGCCTGGGATCCTGTTGATTTGATGGGGCTGATGGGATCTGGTCACTCTGGAGCACTGGAGAGGGAGGTAATGGGGAGGTGTGTGTGTTTGTGTGTTTTCTTGTGGATGTGTGGGTTTGCGTCAATCAGTCCAAGAACATTATGGGTCAGCTGACCCCCCACAGTAATGCCCCCAAGGAAACATGACCTGCAGGGACTCTAACAGACATGCAAGCACTAACATGCAAGCAGTCACGCATGTCTCTCCTCTCCCCCACAACAAAAACACACACACACACACACATACAGATAGTCTGATCAACAGCAAGTGCCCAGTACACAGTACAAAACTAGAAACAGTCTGGATAGAGAATTATATTTCCCCACCAGTGAATTTTAATTTGGCCAACAGTACATAATATATTCCTAGCAAACTGATACTTTTCCCTACAGTGGGAAATAACATCTAAAGCAAATTGTAGGGATTGGAACTGTTTTAATATCTTCCTCAGCTTCCAACAGCCTATAAAATGTCTGGCATTTCAGCGGAGCAGTGAGGCTAAGGCACATGTCATGCAAACCTCTCTGCTTGTCAGATTAATGAGAGAAAACGATTAGCCTACCCTATAATTAGCTAAGCCCCCCATACACACATACTCATTTAAAACAAGCTTCTACAAGTAGTTATGTTTAGGTACTGTGCATGTTCCGACGAAGCTAACAATGTTTATAATAGTTCGGAGTGGAGTTACACAAGAGAAACTTCAATGCCAGGAGTACAGTTACTGTCCAGATCAAGTTAAAACATTTTTTCTTTTTTATTGTACTCTAAAATGTAAGGTTGGTGGCAAACTAAAGCTAAAACCACAGATTAAGGGAAATGATTGCTTGGCTTAACAATGACCTGCCCACAAAGATTGGAAAAGACGAACACTAAATTGTGTTTGGTGGTTGGGCCTGATTCAGTGTGAGCACAGATCTCTGCGTGCCCTCAGAGGGAGGGTGTGTGCGCCTGGAACATCTCTCATGAGGATGCTGCTTGAGGACAGCTGGGATTAGCTGTCTAGTTCTCTCCAATTAATGGTCTCGGATCGCAAAAACAGACATATTAGATCCAGACCCCAAATAAATCAAGTTGAGGTTTCGGAGTCATTTAAGGACAACTGTTGTTTGACTCACATTCTCGAAGGTCAAACTGACAAGTAAAAGTTGCACTTTGGTATTTCCAGTCCACTCTGCACTTTAGAACCGTGCAATTGAATTACTGACTAAACCCTTTTTCTCATCTCCCACGGGCAATCCAGCGCAGTGCTTAAGGTAGCTGTGTTGGACTGGAGGAACCCCATTGGCCATCTATCAGTGGATCTGGATCACAGGTGACAGCACCATCTGCTGTGGTGGCAGCTGTGCAGAGTGCTACGTACACATGCAGATGGAGCGGGGATTATACCTGGTTTGATTCATCTCTCCATGCTAACAAACCAGAGGATGTTTTCATTACTCCTTTGACAGGTCCAGATAGATCTGCATCTAATGAGTGAACACCATGCAGAAGTAACCGTGTATTTAAATAGTCTGCTGTATTTGGAGAGTCCTAGAAACTCAAAATGATAATCCAGGAAGGTAAATTGATAGTAATTTGTTTATGTATGTTTGTTAATAGTTCACTGATCATCTATGGAAGATTCGTAGATCTGGAACAGAGGGACTACCCAGCAGGTGTGTAAACGTCATAAACATGAGCCTCATAAGAGGCCGGTGCTTTGGTACAGGGATGTGTATGAGCAGGGGAATCGACAGTCTACCAAGACTTGAAGCCTATTGAGATCTATGAAATGTAGTTTATTCACCCCCATAAGCATTTGCACATGAATGAGAACTAAGATTGAAATGCTTCTCTTAACACATATTGTGCCCAGTGGTTTGAATCTCATAACAAAGGTGTTTCTCCCCAGTCTAGCAGTCCAGGTGTCGGGGCTATGTTGAAATTGAGAGCGAGCACAATAAGCAGGAAAATAATTAATATCGAGCAAATCTGCTAAACTAGGGCCTCGCACATGCCAGGGATGACTGCTGAACTCATTAAAATCTGAATGAGAGTTTTCACATTCTCACACATTCTTCAACAGAACAGTGAAAAGAGAAGTCTGATTCTGAGCTGTATGAAGGGTGAGTTTCCTAAAGAAACAACAACGGTTTGATGTTAAACTGGATATAAATCGTCCTTGAAGAGAACTCAAATCTAAATCGACTGGGTTCAGAGAAGCAAGGTTTATGACATTAGTGTAACATACTGAGGAGACACACAGAGGCCAGAGAGACCTTGGGAGAGACAAGCTCTGATACCTTGACCTGGATTGTCGCCCCTCCTGGCTACAGAAACCAAGCTCTCCTGCTGAGGCTTAACAAAGAGTTTTATCATCTTCAATTAAGCTGATTCTGTTGTGGAGGGAGAAAGAGAAATGGGGGGTGGGAGGGAGAGAGAGAGAGAGAGAGAGAGAGAGAGAGAGAGAGAGAGAGAGAGAGAGAGAGAGAGAGAGAGAGAGAGAGAGAGAGAGAAAGAAAGAGAGAGAGAAAAAAAGAGAGGAGGGGGAGAGGAAGACAAGTCCAGGCAACTGAGGGAAGATTTAGGAAATGTGTTCTCGTAGCCTCGGAAGATGGAAGGGAGGGAGAGGAGAAGAGAGGGGATGAAAGGGAGAAGCGAGGGGGGATGAGAGAAGGGTCTGATGATGACAGAGGCCTGGCCGTTTAAGCTCCAGTGCAATACACAGGCTCCAGTCTTGTAGGGCCATAGTAACTGGTGCTTCAAGAAACCATTTGAGGTCCATTAACAAGACCACCATCACGACATGTGTACGTTGTCCCTCACAGGAGTACTTCAAGAAGCTCTCCCATCTCAATAACCTCTCCTGAGGTTCACAGGATGTATGTATGTTGCATGGCAATACACTCTAGCAACAACACGCAGCACAGAAACATACTCTGGTCACAGCATGTAGCATAGCAATGGCAACAACCAAACTTCTACTTTGAAGCTACTAGCCTCCCAAAGTACCACAACCTAAATAACCCTCTCCTTCATCTCACTCTCTCTTTTCTCTCTACTCACACACACACACACACACTCTCCCTCTGTCTGTTTTTCTCTCTCACTCTCTATCTCCCACTTTCATAACTGTGAACCTACAGTGGACAGCATGAGTCCAATTCAATCAATGGCAAAAAATTATAATAAGAACAATTATTTCAACAATGTATTTCCAAAGAGGGTTTCAATTAACAATTCAGTTCAAATACATAGATTTTTGCTGTCTACTTTCTGTAAGAAATCACTGCCTGACAGTGAAAGCACGAGTGGCGTACACATGGTTGTTCTGTGACGAGGGCTGAGGTGTGTTATTGATCTCCTGACAGTGCCATTTTAGATTTCTTCATAATTACAGCCTCACTGAGCAATCTGAGCCATCGACCAGTTCTCACTGAGCAAACAAGCCAGATCACACTGGGAACAGTAGGGTTGCTACAACTCAGACGACAGGCACACATGACTCTCTGGAGCACACACACACACAGAGTTGGAGTACAGAGACCGCTGGGTATACCAAAATAAGTCTCCTGTCTTTGTGTTGTTTCTTGTTTAGATAAGAGATGAATCATATAGTAGAATACACTGCCGTGATGTGACCAAGCAGCTGCCTCAGGATGATGGTTACTTAAGCTAATTAGGTCCAACATTCCACATCCCCACTGTACCGATTCAAGTTTTTAATTAGACGGCTTCTCTATATCTATGTACCAAAGAAGAAGCTTTCCATGTTCATCATGGTGTCATGATTATCTACTGGGGTCTCATTATATTCATTATTCAACAGAATCTCTCTTTGAATCTCTGTCTGTTTGTATTGTGTGGTGTACGTACTATTAATTATTTTCGGACAGTTATAGGTTTACAACAAAGAACTTAATCGGCATGTCTGAAAAAAGTATAAGCTATAGCAACAACTGTCTGTCAGTCTAGCAATTTAGACAACCGAGAGAGAAACTCAACGACATGAAAACCTCAGCTTGGACACGGGACCCACGAGGCAAAACCTCCGAACCACATGTAGAGTATTGCACCTTGAGGGTGGTGTGGCTGTTTCCAAGGTCGGTCCACGCATGTTCCCTCCACCGCAGACCAGGACAGACGTCTCACTCTGGATAAGAGCTGGACGGGAGGGCTGTGGACAAGGCTGGAGATGTTCAGTATTCAACTCGAGAAGCTGTCTGGGAGCAGGCCTTACAGCCTCATCTGTATTCATCTCTCTATCTCTCTCACTGTCTTCCCTCCACCTCTTCTCCTCCATTTCTCTCCCCCTCGCTCTGCTCCATCCTTTTTCCTGCTCTCTGCCCTCCACTGATCTCCGGAGGGATCAATATCCCGGGGAGAGGGGGCTTTACTGAGCAGACAAGCAGAATACAACTCCATGTGAAACAAGCGGAGGGTCGTCTCTGCTGCAGGAGGGGCTGCAGCAGCCAGCCCAGTCTCCAGCCAGCTCTGAGGGCCCGACAAGCCTGGTGTCACGGAGACACCACTGGGGGCAGTTTGAGAATGCAGCCGGGGGGGGGGGGGGATGTTTTCAGGGAATGTGGTGTGTGCGTATGATTCGGGCCAGGAGCTCAGCGAGTGGTGAGCTTCTCAGATCATTATTGCAGAGTCTCAATGTGACCAGCCAGCCAGACGCTACATCTAGCAGCTTAACCTGGGGACAGACACACTCATTATATTCTACACCTATAACCTCCCTAATACACTGTGTCTCCCTCACGATGCACACACTCACACCGTGCACACACACTATGCACACACACTGTGCACATACACACACAAACCAGACACACATACCATTTCTAGTTGCTGTGCAGCACCTATCCTCTCTGCTTCTCCAAAGGGGCTCAGTGTGTTCCTAAGACAAAGCCTGCCAGGCCTCCACACCGGCCCTGTGTAATGAGCAGAGCAGTGTGTTCGCTTCTCCCATCAGCAGACAGCCTGCAGAGAATGCCACGGCAGCAGAAACCGACACAGTAAACTTCTCAGTTCCTTCCACCTGACTACGACTCCCTGTGGCCTAGGTCCTCATAGCCCTGCTGTTGGCTGGGATGCCATTTTAACGGCCCAACTTTGGGGATAGTGCTCAAATTGAAAGTCTTACTTCAGGGTAACTTTATGCCATGGATTTAACCGTGATAGCCATTCAGAAAACTATATATGTGTTCCTCTGTCCCCACACTACTGGCTGTCTGGCTACTGCTTTACCTCAAAAAACAGTTGTAACAATGTAGGCCTCATGTATGACCTATATTCTATATGTACAATATAAATATAATGCAGGAGCCTGTCAATACAAGGACCACAAAATACGGGAATAGCTTTTCAAGGGAATTGATTCTTTCTCCAAAACACAGTTTGAACATGTCTTATACATGAAGGGCTACTTCGTCAGATGACCTGTGCTGTCAGGCAGTGTGCATACTTTGTCTAAATTCCCCACTCCAGTGTTGAATTGAGGACTAACCTTCACCATCTTCACATTGAGCGAAACATAATTTAGAAAACGATTCATTTTAATATGAATCCTCGAAGGAAAGAATCCCAGTGTATCTTTTCAATTAGTCTGCATTGTTATGAGGTGAATAGATTTGGTCCCTGTATTGTGTCTTTCCTGAGACACTCTGGCAGTGCTGGGAGCTGGGATAACTGCCACTGTCAGCACATAATGAAAGGGAGGATATGGAGTTTCTGAAGAAAAAAACAAGAAAAAAAAGAAAAACAACCAGCTTCCAAGAAACCGGGCCGCAGATTAGAATAATGGCTCGCTGTGGCTTCTTCATTGTCCCTGGGCCAACACATGCTATCAGGAAACTTGGGTTGGAAAACAGTAGACCGTTTTCTACACCTCAGTAAATCGAATGTCTTTCCTGTCACAAACCTCGGAGACTAAGAAGGGCCGAGAGAACCACATAATGACCGGGTGGCGTAGCCGTCGCAGGCTCCAGGAGGCAGGAGGATACCCGCATCTGGCGGGCCCACGATGATGACCTCACAGCTGAAAGGCTCCCGGGAGTCTCTGGTGCACATCTGGGAGACGTTAGCTGGACCGCAGGGAAGGACACTGGCATTGCTTATCAATGAGGTGGTTATTTCTTCTTGGTAGCTTTGCAATGAGCCCCATCACTCCCGTGTCATATCAATGAGCCTCATCATTCACTCATCACATCAATGAGCCTCATCACTCAGGTGTCATATCAATGAGCCTCATCACTCCTACCAAATTAATGAGCCACATCACTCACCTAGTGTCTTCATTCACTGGGTCTAATAGCTCTCACACAGCCTCATCACAGCCCTAACATATCCCTGCCTCCTTGTAATGAACAGCACATTGTAAACAAAGGGGTTTTGACAGGAGACAGAGGTCCTTCCCACTGAGATCAAGCGTGAACACACTGTCCCCCGCTCACACCCCGGGTGTGCCTCGGAGCCGGACGCTCCGAGCTGCTGGAGGAGGAAGCTTGTTAGCCATGCAGTGACAACGGGGATCTGAGGAGATCGCGGTCTGGATTGGAGAAACATGACATCAAAGCACGCGGGATCAATGATGCTGTTTGCCTATCGATTCCTCCGCTCTCTGAAGGAGGCACGGCACAGCTCGGCTCAGAGGCTTGCGAGGGAATAAGCTTTCCACACTGTGCTACATCTTTTTTTTGTTATTGAATGTAAAAATGTAATAACACAGTGGAATATGATGTTAATTTTGCTTTTAATAATTAAGTGCTTCTTGCTGTCCAAGCACTAAGTGTGAGAATGCCAACAGCCACCCAAAAAAAATGCTCTTTCTTTCATTAGAAACGTTACGGTAAAATGAGCTCATCAAGCCAATTCCTGGCATGGTTAGGATAGAGCCTCATCCATACTCCCAGACCTAGCCTGGCTCCTCAGGGCCCGCAACAGAAAGTGGAATCAAATTGGAGTGAAATCCTCTGAGAGCCTCTGCTGTCACAAATTGTCTCTCTGTGTATCAGCGTGGAGGCCCGCAGGCCAGAGAGGCGTCTCACACAACGTCACGCAGCCAAAGTCAAAAGACAAGATGGATGAAAAAAAGGAAGCATGACAAATATATTTGGAATGTAAATATCTGCAGATCTCTTTGTGACTGGTCTTGAACCATGCCTTTCTGGTGCCTGGGCATGTAAGAACAGTTGACCCTTTGTGGCCGTTTAATTTTATCTCTGACTTGGACAAAGGGGCTATGAACAGTGTTCCTAAGCCATTTCAAAGGTCATATCCCATCATGCATGGCAACCGGTCGCTAGCTCTCTCTTCTTCTTCTCCAGCAGGCAAGAGAAATCCTGGATGTTTCTATAGCTGGTCCAGGAGATAGAACAGAACAAAGCTCGATGTTGGACGACTTGCATAAAACGTCTTTCAGCAGCTCCATCTGGATGGTGCTAGGGTTATGTAAAAGGTTAAAAACTCTGTCTGAAAGCACTTGACAAATACGGCTGCGTTAAGTACAGTTTTTTTCCTTCTTTTTTTCAGGAAGAAGCTCTTACAATGGCCATCATGGCTGTCCCTTTGTTTTGTTTGAAATTGTTTTCCTTCCTTTATATATCAGCATGCCGGGATGGCATTATTCTATTATTTACAGCTCAGGCTTGCAGCTACTGTCACAGTTATAGCGTTCGTATCTCTTCTCTGACCATTTACAACATGACAACAACTACGCAGACATTGAGAGTGTGTTCAATATTATAACTGATTTATCTTAACACATAACACATTAAGGACTGAGGATCAACGATACTATTGATTTCTCAGGCCAAATGGTAGTATAGAAAAAATACGTAAAATGAAAACTAACATAAAAACAAAAACAAGAACTGAAATCCACAAATCACATTCCATCAGTAGTCTAGCAGTGGTTTGAGTGGAGCAAATCACAGTGAAATATCACAGTGAAGCAGTGTGTCCATGGGGACAATCAGAGAGGGGTTTAATGGCAGCAGATATCAGACAAAGCTGGAAAGCAGCCTGCTGCCTCTGTCTCTCCTATCGATCAACCCCAGACACGCACTGATTGCCAGGAATACCAGTTTATGATTGGCTGCACTCCCACAGTAGCAGGAAAGGAATACCCCCTTCTCCTTCATACTCCCTCTCTCTAAAGGGGGGAGAGTGACCCCTGAGGGGGGAGGAGGAAGATAATGACTGCTGGAGTGTTTAAGCTTTGTAAGTGGGGATGTGAAGAGGAGGGGGCCTGAAATGTAATCAGGGACAGACAGGAACACACCGTGCACTCAGTATACACACAGACATGCACACACGACACACTCTCACACACACACAGATACTCCCGCACAGCTCTGAAGCAGCTGTACAGAGGTGATATCTGCATTAGCAGACAGGGACGAGCATGCAGCAGGTTAACACTACCAGAAGAGGAATGGCAGCAGAACTTCCATTTGGACAAATGTGCACAGACATTGATCATATAATCAAATCCTTTAAGATCAGCTGTGTGATACTCACTGGAAGCAAGTCTGAACATAACTGAACACTATCTGAAAGACATTTAAAACAACACTAACCCTAAAGAAATACCAGATAAATCCAAAAAATGGCATTCCACTAAAATATGGAAATCCACACAGCACAATGCACACTAATAACGGATCGCATTTCACCTCTGCTTTTCAAACAACTGCTATGTGGGAAACTACCCTTTTCTGCTTTCAAACGACAGAAAAAAAGTCTATAAAAAAGTTTGCTGCTTACTGTACGTCTTCTCATTGCAGCCCTACAGCTGTCAGACACTGATAACAAAAGCCATTGGATCCTGAAGAAGAAGCTGGTGTGCCAGGGCCAATGATTGTCATCCACCATCCATCTCCCCTCATTACCATGAGAAAGAGTCTGCATCAACCAGATTTCAAATGCATTACAATCCGCCCTTCAACCCTCCCTCTCTTGTCTTCATCTAAAATAGGTTTGCAGATTACCTCAGGACTGACAGGCTAATATTTACATCTCGACACTGTAAATCAGAGCTCTTTGATTAAAAATGCTCTGACAGTTTTGACAGATGTTGAATATGTACGCAGGTAACTCATGGAGGAGGTATGGCACTTCTGCTAAGTCCATTCAAACATCTTTGTTAGCTCAGCTCAGATAAGTGCTCTAGACATAATTACAGCTTGGGCTATATATCGCACTGTACCCAGGCATGATAACGTTAACAGTGTGCCTTCTGGGTTAGCTGGAGGGTGGCTGGGGTATTTATGGGGTATTAACGAGTGAGGTGGCAGTTAAGGAGCCGGGTGGATGAGGGTCTATTGGCGTTCAGGATGAGAACCGTGCCAGAGCCTCATTACGGGATACGCAGCGTGGCGTATCGCATGGTGCCAAACCGGCCACAGTCGCGCCACCGCCTGCGTGAAACAAGGTGCCAGACCACGGCCGAGGGAACGGGATCCATGGCACAGCCATGGACAGCCACAGAGCTGGGCCCTGGCCATCATGGGAGGGTTTTTACCAGTGGCCCAGTTTGAAGCCTCGCTACTGGCTAGGCCACGTTGAGGTCCAGTGTAAACCCAGCTGTGACAACATCCAATAGACTGGGTATTCTAGCATGGGCCAGTGGTTCCAGCACACCCACATCTGTGTGGGAGTGGGAAGGGATTCTTATCAAGCAGGCAGCAGACCTGGAAGGAGCACCCAGCAGAGATGTGACCCTCATGAATAGTGCAATGAGATCTCAGGAATATTCCCTTTGACTTCAGATAGGGGAGGGGCTAAAGGAGGAGCTATGGGAACCCTGTCCACCGTGAAAGGAGCAGATAACCCACAATTCATCACATAGAAGAATAAGCAGCTCAAAGGTCTCTTGGCAACTGGACAACCACCCCCTCGCCCTCCCCTTCATCTCTCTCACTGTCTTCCTCTCTCTGGCTCAATCTCCCTCTCTGTCTCTTATACACCATAACTATCTCCTTCTCCAGCTCCCATTCATAGGATATCATGGGAGCCTTTGATGTCTGGATCCCTCATGTAAACGGTGTCAGCGAAGAGGAGAGCCCCTCTATCTCACTTCCTCTCTTTGGCTTTCCATCATGTATGAAGTGAGCCCTGTAGTCTGTGCTATGTTGAGCTGAACCTACCGCAACCAACCAGCCATGGAGTGAAGAGAACTCATCATGCCAAAGGCTCATCACCACTCATTATCTCTCCACAAATCCCCTCCGGTGTTCTTTTGACTTCCTTCCTTCCTTTCTCCCTCTCTCTTCTTCTCTTCCCGTCTTTTCGTTTCCTATGTGCTTTACTCTTTAAGACCCTAATACCACCTTGCTCATTAGAATGTGGTAGCACCGCTCCAGAGGCTAGAAGGAAGGCACTTCGTCTTCCGATATAATTAACCTCCAGTGAGTTTCTCTAAATCCGTCATTATTGCAATGGGATGATAAGTATATTAGGATGTGGCCTGACATCTGCTAGAGAGAGACTTAGTGTGGTGATGAGTGGCTCTGCCTGCCAGGAAACAGTCCTGGCAGGACCGGCGCTGTTGTGAAGGGGTCGACTTAAAAGGCTTAGAGAACCATCATGTACAAACCTTGGACCATGGTGCATGGCTTTCACACACAAACAGTCCTCTGCGTGACGCACACACACGCACGCACACACACACGCACACACACGCATACACACACACACCCTGCATGAGGAGGGATTTGTTGTTACACATGTAGCCCCCCATCAACCACTCCCCCCTAAAAATCCAGATGAACTGTTCCTTCAAATTGACTTTCAATAACGTGCTCAGCTAATTCAATATTCCCCTGCGGCTTCGCTCCCACGCAAAACATTATGAAAATAAAACGGAGGCAGAAGACCTCTTTGTTGAGATGGAGTGTTTTCCTTTGAAAGCACAAATAAACTGGAGGTCTCTAGGAAATGCACTCAAGGGCCTTTTTCTATTTTGGCAGTTGAGTCCAATGCTTCCAACACAGAGTTAGTTATGTACATGTCTGACTATGAGCGTCTGGATGAATTTAAATGTTCTACATCCAGAATAAAAGGAGATGTATCTGTGGTAGAAAGTCCCAGGGTGTCTCTATATGTACAACATACACACCATGTTACAGCTCAGTCTGTTTGTTTTGAGTTGACTGTCAATACAAGATCTAATTGAGGACACATGGCCTCTTAGTAACGTGTTTGGGTTCATATTGCTCCTATCATTGAGTCAAAGTCATCCAGCAGGCAACAACAGTGTTCTTGTTGTGAGTTTGTTTGTGTGTGTGCGTGTGTGTGTGAGGGCGAGAGAGAAAGTAAACTAAAACGACATTTGTGAGAGCAAATCACTTACAAACTCTTAGACACTTGGATCTGATCTTCCATTGGCTACTGTGAGTGTGTAGGGCTAGAGAGAGACATAGAGAGAAAGAACACAACACTGTAGTCTTCAGTTCATGTTAGTATACACATTAAAATATAGCTATTTGTATCTGCGGTTTTAGAGCTCAGATATTTTTTTATAGAAGAGGTCTTGCTCTGAGCTGAACTCTATGTGGCCTGTACCATGTATCCCCTGTGGGGAAAAAACATGCTGTTTTTTGTCAAAAATTTCTAAGCATGAACAGGCTCTAAACAACAAACCCAACGAGGTGTAGAAATTGGAGATGACTGAACTACACAACAGGGGGGTATTCCAGGTAGCGGGTTTAACAAACTCTGAGCCTAACCCTGAACTCTGAGTTGAGTTACTTTAAAATGGGAAACTCTGAAAACTCGGTTCCAGAAAAGCTGATTTGAATTTGTTAACTCAACTCGGAGTAGTCAACTCTGAGTTAAGCGCGCGCATGAGAACTATTAAAAGCCAACATCAATGGAGCTCCGATACTGGGATCAACCATGGCACCCAGCAACAAAAAACCTTGTCCTACTTCACCACACTTCAGATATAAGTTTTATTTCGTGTTCAATCTGAGCACATATTACGGAAAAAAAGCAACACGGCTGTAGCAACGTATACAATTGGCGTGGGAGACAAACTGCCAAGTCAATGCATACATTTGATGTAATAGCCAGTCCATACCGTTAATATTACAGAAGAAAAAGTGGGAGACTTAATAAAATAGCATGTTCAATGTTATATTAAATATAAAAACATACTACAAACAGGTAAGACATATTTTGCTTAAGCTATACGCTTGTGATTGTAGCCTCGAAGTCACCTTGGTTTTAATCATATATCGACATGATACAAAGTAAATATCAATTGGTGCCTATTTCAACTTGTAATAGCAGTTTCCCCCAACAGAATGCTTTTCAAATCAAATCAAAATGTATTTGTATAGCCCTTTTTACACGCAAGCATGTCGAGGGCTTCACATACGCCCATAGAACTGCCCCTCAACCAACCTAAACCCTCAAGGAAGACAAGGAAAAACTCCCAGAAAAACTCACTGCAGGAGAAAAAATTGAAGAAACCTTGGGAGGAGCATTCAATGAGGGATCCCCTCATTGAATTGCTACAAAATACAGGAATTTTTGTATTTTGGCTATATTGACTATATTACGTAGATGGAAAAATGCAGTTCTGGTAATTTGCTTAATATTTTCATCAAAGGATGATGACGATGATGATTAAGATGACGAAGAGACATTGACTGCTGCCGCAGAAAATGGATGCAGAGAATTATGTATGGTAGCTGCTGGTAGTTCTCTCCCCATGTACTTTTATTTACAGGCTTGTGTGGAATTGTCAGTTACACTGACATTATGAGAATAATGAATATTAAAAAAGATTTGCACATTCTGATCCTGTTGAACAGAGCATGGATGCAGTATACAGTGATAAGTTCATTTAATGGCAGGTGAATTCTGCATGTGGAACTGTGAAATGTAATGCAATCCCATGTATTCCCAGTTACAAGTAAATTAGTTGTACAAATTGCACCTCATGAAGAATTGCCAAAAGCTGACCAAGAGATGGTGTAGGCCTACTTAGGGTAGAAGAATAAAGGATAATCTTGAAAAAGATTTACTGGAACACCAGTTACAGGAGGATGCATGTAACAGGTGATGTTAATTGTAGAAACAATAATCTATATCAATATTCATTGTTGAATTTGCTGAATTTCTATTTTGACCAAGAGATGGTGTACTTAGGGCAGAAGAATAAAGGCTGATCTTGTAAGGCTATCAACCTGCCCCCACCTCTGGTCAAATCTGGAGTTACTGGATGGAGTCTCAACTTGATGGCTCTCACACATCATTGTGTAACTTACTGTGGCATTGCTAGTCATGTTGATAAGTAAGGGTCAAGATTGTGGTGTTATTAGTTGTTTTGGGTATAAAAGGAATTGTGAAGCATCTGTGGATTCTTGATCTCCTGAGACCTTCTCCTCAGCTCTGGCTTGTCCTACTCCTTCTTCCTCACCTCTTGCTTTCTATCTCTAGTTTACAATAATCATGGTAGAGTAGGTACGAGTTAACCTTCATTGATTTCCTTCATTTGCAATATGATTAAATTATTATATTATTTTACCTTACTTTGACCATTCTTGCTCTGATTTAACCCATAGAATCGAATAACTGTAATTCCATTGGTATTGGCATTATTTGGTTAATGTTAATACACTGTTCAGTTTCCCATCTTCCTTCAAACCATAGGGGAATTAGTTTCAGTTGTTTGGCCAATATTGACCCCCTACGGTGTTGAAATAGATTTGCTGAAACACCAGTTACAGGATGGTACATGGTCACAGGTGAATCATGTAAATTATAGGAACAATAGCCAATAAACATACTCATTGTTAGATTTCTATTTGTAGGCAATGAAGAAGACCAAATACAATTTCAAATATAGCTGCAAGCAGCGATGCGGGTTCCTCCGCAAAATGGCAAAATATTATAAACATGTACACTGTAGAAGATCGAGACTTGGACAACAAGAGAGCAAAAATACTTCATGTTTGGCCAACAATAATAGGCTGAACGGGGATTTGAACTCATGAGCATAAGGTTACTAGTCAGTCTCTCTAGCCTCTCTGCTACACACCAACTGCTGAGATTTTATGATTAGTAAGGGCTGAGTATTAACTTTTTATAGGATACTGAAACTCTTCTTGAGTTGATCTCTTTCCAGACTCTTAGTCAATGCACAACAAACAATAGTCATGTGGGCAACGGGGCTAGGGCAGCTCTCATATTCAGCTCCTTGCGAGAATAGCCTGTGACAGTACAGCAGCCGACTCTCTGGTCCCATTAAACTACACAACATGCACAATCAGGGTGACCAACAAGATTATATTAACTAACAAACAATAACATTACAAACATCTAACTGAACGAACACAACAACTGAAATCCCTTGCACGGCTGTTGTAACCAACTATTTTCCACAAGTCTTTGCGTTTTTTGATATGCCGCACTGCATGCTGGGTACCCAAGGGTGCTGACGCTGATTATCTAGCTGTGCTCCGACTGCGTGATATGAGTATTAGTTTTTGGTCAGCTTTGGGACAAAGGTTAAGAAACGGTTGACATTTCAAGGTGAAATTGCGCATGGTATTTCAGAATGATGTCTGCCTGTTTAACTAAACAAGTAATCAAAATTATGACAGGCCAATAGACTGTGCCTGGATACGAACCTGTGACCTTGCACTTTGTAGGACACCGTTTCAACCCATTGAGCTACCCTCAAGGCTGAGTATACGTGGTCAGTTACTGTACAAAAAAAGGAAGCCGTTTCTCCTGAAGCACGGATTGTTTGATTTGGCCAAAGTTTAAACAGCTGTAATTCAATGATCTTTTGACATATCAAGGTGAAATTGCGCATGGTACTTCAGAACGATGTCATCCTGTTTAACTAAACAGATATTTAAATTTAAGACAGGATCAAACACTGTGGCTGGATTCAAACCTACGACCTTATACTTTGCAGGTCACCGTCCCAGCCCATTGAGCTATTCTCAGTGTTAAATATTGTCATGTTCAGTTACTGTATGAAAAAGTAAGCTGTTTCTCCTGTGGTAAGCGTTGTTAGATTCAGCCAAGGTTGAAACAGCTCTAATTCAATCATATTTTGACATATCAAGGTGAAACTTTGCATGGTACTTCAGAGGCATGTCACCTTAAAGCTTATTAGGTTTGAACCATCCTTCAAAAATACATTTGATTTAGTGACACAAACATATTGAGGCAATGTGGACATTTACATAAATACACCCATTTCAGACATTTTGTACTTGATTCAATTGCCTTAAGTAACGTTTTTAAATACGTCAATGATACATATCTGTACCAAATTTCAAGTCAATTTCACCTTTGGTTCAAGAGAAGAGGAATTTTGAAGGTTTTCCCAAATTATCACAGTACAGGAAAATACATCATGGCGGACCTTATGGGTCCTTGAGGCTTTTTTGTTCCTCATGAAAAATGAGGCATGCACACCAAGTTTCAGAAGAATTGGAGCAATGGGGTGGAAATGCCATCACTTTGAAAATCGGACTTTTGGGCGTGGCCTGTGGCGCCCCCTATGGACCGATGTGGCCCATATTTGGTGTGGGGGTACCCACTTGGATGTAGTATCAATGTGCCAAATTATAAAATTTATGACCAGGGACTTTTTGAGATATTGGGGCGCAAGGAGAAGAAAAATAATAATAAGAATAAGAATACCAACAATAACAATAGGTTCCCTCCTACCGGAGGAACCTAATTATTGGGTGTGCTCAAGCCTTCGGCGAGAGCACAACCTTTGTTCTCTCACATATATATTATTTATTATTGTTTATTTTCGCCCCCCTAAAACTCAGTCAATATTTGGCCTACATACACAACGGCGGTGTCAAAAGGTTCGTCTTGGTAGCGATTGCGTTGCTTCTATTGGAATTTACGTTCCGTTGCATGGTTTGGGCTTAAGTTAAGTTTTTGTGGCGAAAAGTGAAGCTAACGGTGGCTAATTTGCTAGCCACAGTCACTGACGTTACTAACGTCACTACGTCACTAACGTCACGAAAACACGCGTGACTACCTGTAGCAGAACATTCGTTTCGCATCTGTTAACTTGGGGGATAGCTAGGCTAACTATAGCTTTACTGCAAGGCAGCTGCAGGAACGCCACAAGCAAAGAGGCCAGGGTGATAACTATTTACTCATTTTACTTTGTGATATGACACACAATTGTGATGTGTAATGTAAAATATTAGCTGATATTATTAAGGAAGTAAGCCCACATCTACTTTCGGAAACGGTAGTCTACTATTTCACTGAAATATTAGCATCATGACATTAGCCTCTGTTGCCCGGGCAACACATACTACAGTGGTCTATGATGTATCTGTTTTCAATCGTTAAAATAAACATTCCTCACATATACATTTTCGTTGTAGGATTTATTATGACATTAGATTGCAAGTAAACGATTTGTGGGTGAAATTATCATTACCTGTGGTTTCAATCCAGTGTATCACTGCAACCCTGTAGCCTACGCGAGACACACGACAAAAACATCTAACATACAGTACAGTACACAGCTGTTTAGGAAGTCAAACGGCGACAGAAAATGTTCGGCACTCCCCTTACTTAAATCAAAAGTCTATCTAACTACTAACCTGAACTTCATTGCCACAGCCTAAACTTTGTCAATCTGTTCATGAAAATAATTAATTTCAGCCTAAACCGTACAACGGAACGTTTAATCGAATTCAACCAATGCAATCGCTACCGAGACGAACACAGCAGTAGTCTAGTACTGTACCGTAGTAGTAGTAAAATTTACCGGGGCAGCTTCTCCACACAGGGCTATATCGCATTTTGCGTTGTTACCTTACAATGATCGCTACCAGTGAGCTTTTTATGAATGAGCGATTTTCCACTAAATAAATGTCAAGCTTATTTACGTTTTGGGGGGCATATTTTCAGTTAGCAGATGGTACTGTTTGAATCGCGATTCCATCTTCTACTGCCGGGTAACGTCGTAGAATAATCTTCAAAGGGGGTTCTTTATTAATGAATGAATGCAATGAGTAGGCTAAATGCATGAAAATATCACGAGAAGGGAAAAATTTAAAAGGACGTTTAAGTCATAGAGATTAGGTCAATTTGTACACCGGTCTGCCAAATTTATTCGTTTTCATTCAACGATGAGCCTGCCTATAAATAATAAGTATGCATTTTTATATAAAATACAGAAATATCAGTTGTAAAAATGTCATTAAAAAACGGACCCCTGTCCAACCGACGCAAGCAAGCACACCCTACAATTTCCCCAGAAATTGTACCCTCTCTAGTTTGTCTTTATTTCAGTGCCAAAAAGCATTTGGTCAGTTCTGAGTGCACGTCCACGGCGAGTAACATTAGCGATGTTGGCCTAAGGGCTGACAATGTTGCTAAAATATGTCTTTATTTCAGTGCCAAAAAGCATTTGGTCAGTTCTGAGTGCACGTCCACGGCGAGTAACATTAGCGATGTTGGCCTAAGGGCTGACAATGTTGCTAAAATACATTACAGATTGTGACGGGAAACGGTAACGTTTAAAATCCTCTCCCGGCGTATCACTAAGCGAATTAAATTTGGTTCGAGATCGGTTGGCTGAACCAGGAAAGGATATCCCTAGTCTGCCAACGCTATCAGGCTCAGAAAGAGGGAGGGGATAGATAAAAACGCAGAGTTTGGCATGGAAAACCTTCTAGCGAGCAGGTTAGTTTCACGGAGTAAGTTACCATGGAAACTTACCAAAAGGTTTCGTTACCTCTCTTTCTGGAACGGACACCTCGGAGTAAGCCTCTTTTCAGGGTTAAACAACTCAAAGTTTTCACTAAACTTGTTACCTGGAATACCCCCCAGGTCATATTTGAAGTATTTTGTTTCAATCCTAGCTGTTGGGAGCGAGAAAGATTCCCAGCTCAGTTCCACCTCTGCTTTACTCTGTTTAGGCTTCTCTGTTCTAATCTCCCACTCCTCCTCTCTCCTCTCCTTTCACTGTGTGTGTTTCAAAAGGTTAAAGTAATATTTTAAAGTATTCTCGATTTTTTTGTTGCATTCATTGTTTCTCTGTGAGTCGTCGTATTTTGGGACAGGACGCAAACCCTATGGAGGCAGATGTTAAACCATTACAAAAAAAGTCAATTCTAAACTCCAGTGAAATTATCCTTCAACTGATTCGCTCTCCGTTTGACAAAAAACCCTCCAGCACTCTCCCTGAGCTTCTGCTTATGGTAATTATCGATCCACGTGAGTCATTAACAACAATCCACTCCTCAATACGCTGCAGGTTATCGCTTCAAAATACCATGCAAAATGTATGAAGGCATTCATTGCTTCATTCATCACCCCAACGTGGATGTTTAATTCCTGTCAAAACGCTGATGGATAATGGATGATATACATACCTCTACTGAAGAGACAGAGAGACTGCAAGCGCTAAGACTATAAATGACAACACGGGAGCAGCTAGCTGGTGATAAACAACTGTACGTGTGTTAGGAAAATCTCTTTATCAAGAAGTGCACAGCGTTGATGGAGTCAAGACAGTTTATTCTAGCCAGCAAGGAAACAAGTCTGACTCGGTTCAGAGTTGTATAAAAACATCACAGTAAAAAGTAGTCCTTTTATACATGTTCTGAACAAACTTACAGGATGGAGACAATACTTTCGTTTCTCCTATATGGAGGTTGAAGTCTATCACGTGAAACTAGTGCCAGGAGACGAAGCTCTGAAAAAAATATTTGTGTACTTGCAAAAAAAAATTGTGTACTTGCAAAAAAGATATGTGTCCTTGCAAAAAATATTTGTGTACTTGCAAAAAATATTTGTGTACTTGCAAAAAATATTTGTTTCTCTGTAGAAAAATATTTGTGTACTTACAAAAAAAGATGTGTGTCTCTGTAGAAGGAGGCGGTGTTATGATGTTTGGTTGGCCTTACAAGTAAAGTTTTTCTCACCTCTTAGTTATGGATCAATTTACGATGACTGATTGTCATAATGTTTTCCAATAAATACAGCATGTTTGAAATGTCCTTTACTATTGCAAAACTGATCATAGACTTTCTCTTGAAGGGTGAGAGCTGATCAGGGTGTAGAGAATGTCTAATTAAATATCCGTAAACATATTAACATTAAAAAAACGATTCAATTTACTACTATCCTTATCCATTAATTAATACTATTAAGAGTGTATTAACCGAATAATGTTTAAATGTTGCATTAAAGATACATGCCCATGGATATTTTTAACTACTTACCAAATGACTCGCTATTAAAATCATTAGCATTGTAGTTTTATTCTTATTTGCTGTAGTTCTTTGTGTGATAAACAGACGAAAATGTCCAATGATAATGGACACAGAAATTGCCATATTTCATTGGCTTAGATGGTTTTGGGAGCGGTGTTCCCACCTCTTTCTACAGAGACACAAATCTTTTTTGCATGTACACACATCTTTTTTGCACGTACACACATCTTTTTTACAGCGCTTCCTCTCCTGGCACTAGTTTCACGTCATAGAAGTCTGTCACCTTTGAATGTCAGTTAGTCAGTCTACTAAAATAAAGCTTGTGGAAAGTTTCATGCTTCGTTTGCAAAAAATGTTGACACCTGCTCCTCATACATGTAATGCAAAGATGAAACATCAAAGGTAAGCATATTTAAGCAAGGCTTGAGGTAAAGACAAAGAGGAACATTCCTTGGATGTTCCGCTTCTGCTTAACCACATTTGGGTGCATTGGTTTCTCTTTCTGAGCGCGAAGATGTCTTGTACAGCAGTTATTCAGCCTGTATAACAACTTGCTCAAATATTTCCAACAATGTGATCAACAAATATGCACTGTTCCCTGTCCATGGTGCTTCAGCAGACAGAGTGAAGCATACAGCTAACAGACTGAGAGCCTCAGGGCAGCAGGTTGCTGCAGCATGTCAGGATCATCACTAATACAACTTGACCCCTGACCTTTACCATGCAATGTACAGTTACATCTTCCCCCTATTGCAATAACTTCTGAGAGAAAAACAATTGTGAATGTGGGCGTGTAGAGTGTATATAGTGTGAGTGTGTAGAGCGTGTCTAGTGCGAGTGCTTGTGTGAGTGTAAGTAGTGCTGCCCAACATGAGACATGGCCAGAGACACATGATCTAACTGCTCTGGTCTGTCACCTCCATGCATGCACATGACTGGGCCTCGGACTGGGAGCCTAACACACTCATCTCCCACGACACAAACACATATAGTTAACATCACACAGTAGAAGGTTAGGCTATCCAGGTCAGCACGGTGGAAACCACAATGCTACTACGGTGCTCTGGAGGTATACCCCACCCTCTGCTCACAGCTCCGAATAATCTATTCTATACAGTGCATTCTCACCAGGCGCTTCCATATAATCTATTCTATACATTCACACCATGCTGAGCTTCATCAAATATGTATGACAGGTTTGAAAGATTTAACTGGCATGTTCTGTGCTAAGGCTGCTGACAACATCAGGTATGAGAACACATACACACACATTCACACGCAACCACACACACACACACACGCAACCCTTCACATTGGCACAGACATAGTATAAACACACAAACATACACGCCGACAGAGTTGCAAGTTGCAAGCGTGCACACACAAACACACACACAAACACACACACACAAACAGAGTAGAGAGTGACCTTTTCCAAGTAGCGGGGGTGAGTTTTACCTTAGTCCAAGCATCAGCTCACCATACTGACATCTGCCTGAGGCCACAGGCTCACTGGACCTTATGTTGTAGCTTATGATGTAACGTTGGAACGCAATTATTACTGAAGTCAAACGAAGCACAAACGCATAAGTGTATTTTGCTCATTTGCTCACTTGCCACACCCACTTATATTTCTAGCTTCATATAACAATAGGAGAATCAGGTATATTAAATACATTCTATGGTGAGGTATTCATCATGGACCCCACACAAACACAAAGAGTGCTCCACTTCAATATGATATGAAATCAACCATTACATAACTCTGCTCTTCTTTAGAAATGACTCTGTTGTCAAAGGTCTTTTCATTTACAATAGTGGTGAGCCCAGAGGGCCATTAGGTCACTACCCTCTATAACATCTGACAAGGTTACACAACCACTGTATATGACTAAGAATTCATGTCCATACCACACTGTGTGTTTCCATATGTGGTTTACCAGACCTCTTGTGTGCAGCGCCAGAGGGCAGGGAGTAGGCTATTAGGTCACATCACTATGGTAACATTCAGAGGCCTGGAACAGTCAGATGTTCCTGTGAGTCGCTCCATCTCTGACCCAGACCTCTGACGTGCACCAGCGGCCAGAGGGCTGCCACAGCTGGCCGCATCACAGCAGAGAGCCTACTGGCTGGTGTGCTGGTTGGCTGGCTGGATAGCTGCCTGCCTACCTGCCTGGCTGGTTAGATTTCTGACCGTGTACCCGTCAGGCTGGCTCGCTTGTTGCTTAGTTACCTTCACCACTACCTATCTGTCTGGATAGCTGCATGCCTGACTGGTTAACTGTTGTTAGGTTAGCATATGTTACCTGGCTGGCTGGCTGACTACCTTCCTGTGCCCCCTGGCCTGGCTGTGCGCACAGACTACAGGTGCACACTGGGCCTGAATCAGGCTTCAGTGGTGTCTGTCATGTCCGTGCCTCTGATGCAGGGGGTTCAATGTGTAGTCAATCTTTTTGTTTCTGTGTCAGTCACTGACTGTCGCAGACTGACTGCAGAGCCACTTAGCATTGTTCAAACCCAAGTTTGGGGTTTTAAGTGTCGTTTTAGTGGGCAGAGGTTAATCCAGGCGGAGAGCTTTAAAGGAAGTGAAGAGGTAATTACAGTTCTTCAGCACACTGACGGGAGGGAGAGGGCTTGAGTGAATATTAAGAGGCAGTTATTTTGTAAGAGCATGCAAGCTCGCTGATGTCCCGCAATGGTGACTCAGACTGTTTCTGTTGGGCTACTGTAAAGATGTTGGATGCTTCGGTGCTTTCACAGGTTTAGATGGTGTCTCAAGCGTAAGCTCCTGTTCCCTTCCTCTCGTACTCCCTTTCTCTCTTCCCCTCATCCTCTCTTCCTCCCTACTGTATCTCCCTCTATTCCTCACAGGCCTGACCTTCAGCCCAGAGGCCGGCTGTTCCACTCCTTCATTAGAGCTGAATAATTGGGAAACTGACCAGGATGGGAGGACTGACACACATTAACCAATAACGGCATATATTATTGATTTCAGAACCAGTGAATGATGCTCATTCAATACTGTGCTTTTTCCTGCATATATTCACCTTACGGACAGACAAACACACAAACGTGTGTTTATGTGTATGTGCATGTGGGGGTGTACGTATATGTGAGTGTGAGTGTGTGTGTGCTCATGTGCACGTGTGTCCTCATAAGGTAGTAAAGGCTTGAGGCAAACACAGTCCGGTCCCTCTAATGGCCTGTTCATTGAGCTTCTCTTGTAGGGAAGCAGTGGGACTTCTGGCTAGTGTTGAAAAATGACCCGATGTACAAATGATTCCACACTTACCAGCCCCCCCTTCACCTCGCTCACCACCCCCAGCAAAACACTTCCACTTACCTGCAAGAGAGGGAGAGACATGAAAATCAATGACTGCACACTCAATTATATCACAAGTCACTGGTCTCCTTTGTCTTCCGTTCCCCATCTCTGCGCTGGACAATAACACTTTACATCTCCGCTCTGGGCCTGCAGGGATTTCTGGGTAGGCTATCTTTCTCTCTACACCAAGGGGCGCATGTAGTTCCAGGGAGAAATATCGTCCACACCTGAGACATCAAGATAACCGTGGCTCGAGAGTTAAACAGGAAAGACGTTTCAACGTGAGGATGAAGTATCCCCATGTCAATAACTCCCAGGTACTAACCCAATCACTCATGACTCGGTCTTTGTTGGAATGTTCTGTACGCCGTGGCTTATCTGAAGATGATTGGGCTTTGTACTGCAGGAGTAGCATGATGTGAACGAGTCGTTAAGAAAAGAAAGGGAAAACAAAGAAAGACTTCCTCTGGTAGCAGTCTATTCTGCCGTCAGATCATCTAGATGTCCTTGAGGGATGGAGAGTTAATATGGCGTAGGCTCAGCATCTTAACCTATGACAGCAAGCACATTACAGACACTGTCACACACCAACATATTTTTCAAGCAAAGTTCCGAAAAAGAAGATATCCAATCATCTACGAAAGTACAGAGAAGATAATGGGCTGTCTTCACTTGTTCAAATACTGCAGCATCAAAATCAATATCAAGAAGGCGTCTTGCAGCATGTTACATCATGTTCCCTCCTTCTTTCACTAAGACTCAGACCGTGTGTTTTCTGAGAATGTCAATAGAATGAGGAGAACAAACTCCATTATAGAACCCATGGGACTGTCCTGTGTTGACCTACAGCAGGCTTCTCAGTGACAGGCACGGTCAAAGCGATGTTTCCCTAACTCTTGCTGCTCCACGTTCAGCCGGAAAACCCGTTCCATCACAACTCCAGGATGTGTGTACTTCCAGAGGTAGCTTACTAAGAACAGGAGGGGATAATATCATAAATCACTGGGATTGGAAAACGATGACCATTTTCAGCAATGAAATAGAACTTGTGGGACAATGGAGAAAATGGAGAAAGAAAAATTGTAAGACGGGGCCGCATTCCTTGTTTCCACCTCTCCACTCAGCTGAACATTTCACTCCCACTTAGCAGCCTCCATATTATGGCTGTCGGGGACCTACCGACAAGGCTAGATAAATAATTGGTGCTCTTGATTAAAACAAAGGCTCCCTCTATTACGAACTTGCTGTTGCAGTTCACAACAATTAGCGTCCTGATAAATGATGGTGGTCTAAAGTGAGCAGCGTATAGATAAGCTGGACTAACAGGATATGCTGTGGAGAACGGGGTTTCACTGCATGGGGCTCATGTGCTCCATGTTGAGACAACGTGTGAAACATTGATTAACAGTTACGTGTTACTAATCAGAGGCTTTCACAAGTATATGTGTGTGTGTGTGTCTCAGCCTCAGGAGTGATTTGTAAAGCGTAGCAGCCCAGCATGGGTCCCCACCCTCTACCATCCCACAATCCTGCTCATCCCCTCCCTGTGTGACTTATCTCTGCAGAGTTGATCAATAATTAACCATATAGGACAAGCTCTAATGAGGATGTAATACCCATTTAGACTGATAACACCTCAGGCTTAGTGAGGAGAGACTGGACCTTCTTTCCTCAAGCCTTCTCGTCACCTATTATTGTCTATCACACTCACTCTTTCTCTCCTTCTCCCACTGTCTCAAACTCTCCATCCACCCGGCCTCTCATCCCCATTTTTTTCCCTCAGTTTTTCTCCTCTCTCTGCTTTACCATGTATCTTCCTCATAAGCCTCTGCTCTATTTTGTTTCGTTTTTCTCTTACTCCCCTCCCACATTTGTTCGAAGTCAAGTTCCCTCTCCTCTCTTTCTTGACACATTCACCTTT
Organism: Osmerus eperlanus; assembly: GCF_963692335.1. Classification (NCBI taxonomy): domain Eukaryota; kingdom Metazoa; phylum Chordata; class Actinopteri; order Osmeriformes; family Osmeridae; genus Osmerus; species Osmerus eperlanus. The sequence continues at coordinate 7,342,346 of NC_085025.1, forward strand.
CACACTCTACTGTTGTCCCTTCCGCAAACCCTCAACCTCTTCCCCCATCACCTCAACCCTTCCACAAGCCCCTCCCCCCCTTCCGAGCTCTCCAGACAGTGTCTGGTAAACCTCCGCCTACATTACCCATCACTACCTCTCTCCTTAGTGGTGTATGACACCCCCGGTAAAGGCCATGCCTTCCCCCATCCATCAGGCTACCCCTCCACATCCCCTCCTTATTCCTCCTCCCCCACCCCCATCCCACGCCCACCATAGACAGGCTTTAATAGGGCCCATTAATCAGGGGCCTGGTCCGTCCTGGCCGGGCCAGACTGTAATTCAGCTCTGAGTGACTGCAATCCCTCTGGAGGTATTCACTCAGGGGCAACAAAAGAGTGTCTACTCACCAATGGCTAGGCTGCAGTGCATCACTATGCATCCATGCCTGGGTCTTCAGGTAAATGTGCCAGGACAACTTAGGTTCAGTTAGCAGTTAGCATAACATAGCACAACATCAGGTTTGTCGTGCTACAACTTTGAGGTTGTGTGGTGCGGAGATTGATGGCGCTAGACTGCTAACAACGCAAGCTAATGATGGATACCATGAGGCAGGTAGTGATAACAGCCTTGGCTAGCCTATCAGTTTGCGTTTGTGTCCGTCTTCCAAAAGGGAGTCTCCTAGGGCCCATTAGAGGAAAGCACAAAGAGCTGCTGTATCTCCTCCTGCCAAACACACCCGGGAACGGTGGATGTGCTGGAGTGAACAGGAACAGTCTCCTTGAACACCTTCTTCCAACTGAAGACACCCCAGGCTTTATACAGTACCATCTGCCATACATGCCTACTCGCAATTGAACTGTCCACAGGCCAGTTGGCAAGAGTAAGTGTGGTATAATGAGTGTGGGGGGAGCAGACTCATAAACAAAGATAAAAGATGATCAAGTAACAGCCTGTAGATTTATGCATTATCAAACTGGGAACCTCTCACTGGTAACCTATTTCAGAGGACAATTAAAAAAGATAGGGCATCTGTGCCACACATGTTTGTGTGAGATAGCTGAGCGTCAGTACCCTGTAGGTGCATCACTTTATTCATCACCTCGCTGCATCTTTCACTGTGCTGAAAGGGTCCGTCACTGCACTTTGCCAGAGTGATGGCCTGACTGCCATCCTTTCAACCAAAGCCCAAACACGCATTCTAAAGTCTATTTTTAAAAAACAGTACGCGTGTGTGTTGAAGCAATTACTTGACAACCATGAATTATATCTCAAAAAACATTTTCATTTAGCAGACGCTTCATTTACAGATTCTCTAAAAACATAACCATCCGAAGAAAGCTTTATCGATTACTCTCTAAAACCCATATCTTAAAGACAAGTCACCTTCATCTAAATATTATGATTGGAGGATTGCATCGCTCGTCGGTTGGTACAGTACATGGCCAACAACAGAGAAGGACATGCTCCATACAGCCAGCTCCCTGGGGGAGAAGAGTTAAGACAGCCGGTTAGAGCATCAATAATTAAAACACATGTAATTCCCATTAGCCTGAGGAGCAGGGCCCATAAATAGTTAATGGGACTCTTGTGTTCCTCCCCCTCTTTACTCTTTTCCTCATTCTTTTCCTCTCATCTTTTTTCTCATTCTGCTCCTTCCCTCATCACTCCTTTTCCTCTCTGTCCATCTCCCTCTCCTCTCCGCTCCTCCTCTGCTCTCCCTCTCCTCCTCTCCTCTCTCGTCATTCCCTTCTACTGTCCTTATTTTTCAGACAGCAGCAGGGAGATTGGGGTCTCAGTGACAAAGACACAAAGCTAAGAGATTTTAATAGGTCCTTTGGGGCGGTTTGAGAGGCCTGAGGTGGTTGAGGGAGGCTGAGAGAGGCAGAGTTGGGGCGAAGAGGGGTGAGGAGTGGGTGAGAAGCGGTTCAGGAGTGGTTTGAGGAGAATAGAGCTGGATTTAAAGCTTAGTGTCAGGGGGCCAGCCTGCTAGAGAGCGGGGTTCTCACGTCGGCTAACACGTCTGTGAGGCAGCCTGAAAAGGCCACTCTGGCACTCACAGCCAATTACTTACTACCAAAACAGAGACCAGCTCAGAACAAACATGGTTTATTTATGAAAGTGCAACCGCAAGAAAGGTCAAAAGGTGATTTAAGTGAGAAGAAAGGAGTGAGGAGGGAAGGAGAGTCCATAAGTTACAGTAAGAGTTTCTCTGAGCCTCTCTGGTGAATGATTCAAGTGAAAAGAGGAGAGAGCAACACCGAGAGAGGAGCTTGGAGTTTGCCTGCTTCTGCATGATGAATAGCACGGATAGCATGTAGAGTGGGAGGCTGAAATTGAAACAGCCTTCTCCCAATGTTGTGCCATCAGTCAGGGGAGCCCCCTCATTAATCCAGAGCCTCATCTCTCCATCTACTTCTCTACCCACTCCATCCCTCCAACCCTCCATCCTCCTCCAAGCCTGCCGGCGTCTCCGCCGTGTCAGAGCACCAGCCTGCATGACTGGTTGTAGTGAGCACCAAGCGCGATCACAGCGCCGGCCCCTAAACCACAGTCCATCCATCTCGTCCTTGACTCCAGCCTAATGTACTGTCTCCATGCTGCTCACACAAGCAAGCCCTCCGGCAGCAGCAGCGAAGGCTAGGAGAGAAAAAACTTTATTGTCCAAACAATGTGAGTACTTCCCTCTGGCATAAAACGCAAATAGCCTGGTTATCCATTACGACTGACATTGAAAATGTGTCCTCATCAAGAGGCTACTCATCTCACGGGCTGTTGACATCTTTCAACTCAACATACAGCAATTTCTTCCAAAGCATGATACTCTATGTGGCTGAATGTTATGGCCTGAGATTTGTATCTTAACTATCTTATTTTCAAAACAGGAAAATGTCATCTACATGTTCCAGGGAAAGCACAGCTGTACATCACACAGCTGGGAAGTGACTCACTGTTGAGATGCACGCAAGTGGACTTTCAGCAACTGAAAAAGCAGCAGATTTCATCAGTCTGCCCTACATGGTTCACAGCGGGACCACGTCTGTGCGTGTCCAACCACCTCAACAATCATCTAACGCAACGGCTCAATGGTGACCCTCCAATCTGCTCTGAACCCCCCCCCCCCCCCCCCCCCCGCCCGACCACAAGGCAGGTCTACAGAATTATAATCTCCTGATGCATTTCACCTTCTTTTGTTTTTACCCTCACAAGTAAATACATTTAGAGTAATGCGTGGATAATCTGAGACCACCCTCTGGTTTTAGATACAGGAGTTAGCCAAATGTACCAAGCATAAGCTGCAATGGAGGGAGGGGGGTCTAGTTAATAGTTGAGGGCCCACACAGAGTGTTTGTGTGGGGTGGAGGAGTAGTTACTGACAGCTGACAGACTGGTCAAGACAGGCTCACTGGGCAGCTACTGATGACTGGATGTGAATGACAGCCAGCTTTGCTAGCGGCTACCTAGCCACACTAATTCTAATCTAGCCTATGTTAGCCTCCAGTGCTAGGCTGCTAGCCAGTCAGAGCCATGTAAGCCAGCTACCTTAGTGCTAGCCACGCCATTGCTAGCCAGCTAAACTGAACAGTTATGCCCTGAGGATGTAGGAGGATTCTGGCATGTCACCCACACACAAGGTTTGCTGCCGTCTGTTGTGAATGTCTGTTGTGAAGTCTATCACATGCACTTCCTCTTGTATTTGTTGAGATGTTGGAGACGGTCTTATTTTTAATTTCTTATTATATTCTCCTCTCTTTCTAAAGACAGGATATTCACAATAACTTGCCGTCTTCCTTTAACTTCCTCTCTTCTTCTGTTCACCAGTAGCCTTCCCCTGGTCTCAGGAGCCAACATAGCCGACCACACAGATATGCTGTCTCCCATATTTTAGAGGAAGTTGGCAACTCTCTAAACCACACATAATATCATCTATCACCTCACAAAGCAGCAAATACTGCATCAATCTGCCTGTCAGCAAACCTCCAGAACAATTTACCATCCAGCGTCATAATTCCACACAGTACCTCAAACCCCTCTCAACTTCATTTCCGGCCAAAGAAACTCATATTTATACAAAAACATAAACACAAAACAAGTTCTAATAATATTAGGATATTTATTGAATTACCATTTTTATAAAGACTTTGGATGGATTTCAAATAAGATATATTTGCATTTTAGAACATTCTGGGATCTTTCATTTTAGCTTGCGAAACATATGTCCAGCACTTATGTTTCTGTTCAGTGTAATAGCCTTAATTGAGAACGTATTATGTGCATACCCAATTGTGTAGAGTTTCCACAACTCTTCATATATGTGGGAGAAATGTCACAGTGGCTATACAGCCCGGTCACAAGTTCTCCCTAAGTAGCATTTGAATGCATTTATACAACAGGCCAAGGATTTGCAGAGCTGCATTTCTCTGTGATGTACTGAATATGAAAAACAATACATATTCCCATGAATGGGAAAATATGTCAAAACCTTTGACTGGTATTGTAAATTAATCTATATTTTAAAATTCCTTTGATTCTCCACTCAGATAAAATGAAAATAACAGATAAAGGGGGAAAAAATATCAAAGCAACAAAAATACCAGTGATACAGTTGAACTGCTGATGCCTGGATTTCCCCAGTGCCTCCCCTCTGAGGCAGTTACCGGGGGGGGGGACCAGACACCATGTGGGCATAGGTCAGAGGATGGGGGGAAGGAGGTTTGGGGAAGGTTAACAAGAGGCAGAGAAGTAGAGGAATTCTAGTTCTCTGGGGTGTTGGAGAAGTGCAGCCTCAGCAAACGATCTGATCTGGGCTCATGTGGTTTGTAACCCTCCATCCCCCAGCCCTATAATAACCACAACTATCATCCCACCATGGCTGGCTGGCAGGGCTTAGGGCAGGCTGACTAGGCCGGTCTGGATGTGGGTGACTGGCTGGGCTGGATGTGGGTGACTGGCTGGGCTGGATGTGGGTGACTGGCTGGGCTGGATGTGGGTGACTGGCTGGGCTGGATGTGGGTGACTGGCTGGGCTGGATGTAGGTGACTGGCTGGGCTGGATGTGGGTGACTGGCTGGGCTGGATGTGGGTGACTGGCTGGGCTGGATGTGGGTGACTGGCTGGGCTGGATGTGGGTGACTGGCTGGGCTGGATGTGGGTGACTGACTGGGCTGGATGTGGGTGACTGGCTGGGCTGGATGTGGGTGACTGGCTGGGCTGGAATAGGCTACATTGAATGGCTGGGGTCATCAGTCCGAAAGAGGTCTGGGTTAGGATGGTGCAGGGCGGGATAGGGAAGGGGGTTTGGAATGGGTCTCCCAGACTAGATGGATGTACTAAGGGGGATATGGGCCGGTTAGAGAGTGTTGGGGGTCAACAGAGAGTGTTGGGTGGATCCCAACCATCAAACTAGCAGAAAACCCACCCACTCGAGTCCATCAGACAACTAGCTTTATCCCAGATACAAGCTACTGACTGGAAGAGCTTGTCTATGAGAGTTAATACACTGACTCCATTTTATATTCTACAGCTGCTGTTAGAGCACATCCAGTGGATTGTAACATGGTGTGTAACCGAATGAAGTTGTGTGAGAATGGCTATCACCAGTAGAGTGCACTGTGGTGATGGGATATCAGTAACCATCCTGTTTTAACACCATGGGTTAATATTACATGTTTCTTAGGTTTCAACAGAGAAAATATAAAAACTGTCAATTAGTCATAAAACAGAATGTGGTTACTTAAAAACACTGTTAAAGTACAGTAATAGTAAACTGCCGTGGACTGTATTTGCTTTCTAGATCTCTATTATTCTCTGTGTCTGTATCTCTCTCTCTCTCTCTCTCTCTCTGTTTCTATCTGCTCACCTCTCTCTCTTTTGTTGACTCTCTCAGGTCTGTTTTGTCTCAGGGGCTATGTTATATTGTCCGTCAGAAATCCTGCCGTCTCGGAGGACAGAAGACCACAGGAGGCTGGCTACCCTTTGACCTTCTGTCCTCCCTGTATGCTAGTCTGATCTGTTGTGAGTCTGACTGTATGCATGTGTGAACAGCCCCAGGGCTGTGACTGTGTGTGTGTGTGTGTGTGAGTGTGTGTGCAAGCAGTTCAGCCCAGTACAGTGAATGCTGGAGTGCATGTATTAACCCTTCTATGCTTGTGAATGTGCCTCAACAAGGCATAACACATGTATGACTATCTCAAGTTTGTGTGTGTTTGTGTGTGTATGCGTGTGCAGGTGTGTGTGTACGTGTGCATGTGTGTGTATACGCCTGCGTGTGTGTGTGTCCCCGTGCCTGTATAAAAGCTCTTTCAGCATCATCGCTGTCAGACAAGAGTGCTGTGAATCTCACGGCTCCATTGTTAAGCGGCAGCAGGAACCAAATAAATCACAGCTTTGCATCCAAATGGGGGAATTAGAGAGCGGGCGGCCAGCTCCATCCACGTGTCTCCTCATCCTTCACTCTCTCGCTCCAGCCTCCGCCTGACGGAGCGGCTCTGACACCCCCCACCCCCGCCTCACCCCTCCGCCTGACCCCTGCAGCAACAGGTTATTTGTCCGAGGAGTTGATTCGGGCTCCAGCTCCCTCTCCTTCTCTAAAAGCCCTTGTTGGAGTAATGAGAGCTTTATGTTTCAGAGGCGGTGATAAGCCCTGGGTTTATCAAGGTGGGCGCTCCTGCCGGGGCAGGGGGCTGAAGTGGGACTTCAGTAGGTCTTAATGACTCTCACCATAAGACCCACACAGAGGCAGCCATGTGTGTGTTTGAGTGAAAAGTATGCAACTGTGTGTGCCAGTGACCCAGACTCATCCCTCCCTCCCTCCTACCAGACACACACACACACACACACACACACACACAGACACCACAGATCATTTTTGTCATTGACTAGCCTACTTAATAGACTTAATAGAAACATTTTTTGTTATCTGTGTAACTTCCCTCAGAGTCTCTTTAAGGCAAGCAGGACAGATATTAGAGAGAGTCTAGTCCATGAGACACTCTGTCACAATACACTTACCTGACCGGCCAGCCCGGCCAGCCTGGCCTAGCCCAATGACCTCTTTCAATTGTGTGTGCTCTAATCTGGCTCACAGTGAAAAGTGCTGAGGTCAAATCCAGTTACTCTGAAGCCTCATGTTGTATTGTGTGAGGGTGAGGTTGGTGGATCCGCTGTATTGTGTGAGGGTGAGGTTGGTGGATCAGTTGTATTGTCGCAGGCAGGCATGCGATTTGCTTACTGCGAGGTTTCTGCCCACCGGGCTACCATTCAATCAAACTCTTGCATCCGGAGTTTGTGCAATAAATACAAATGTTATAACCTTGCTAGTGGAGAAGACACAGTTCTATCACTAATGTGCTAAGGTTCATCGTTTTAAAAGTGGGACACAAAGGGTCCTGACTCTTTACATACACATTCCAACTTGCCGTTTGTTTCATGTTGTATGTTGTTTTTGACTAATCCTCGATATGTGGAAACCAGCTTGGGATGAACAGTCCTAACTCTGTGCCTGTGCATCTGATTCCAGCACACAGCTCTGTGTCAGGACAAGACAGTCATCAGGCCATATAACACACCATAAACAAGAGACCAGACCATAAAACCACACCAACCAAAACCAGTAAACACATTAATAACTGTCTACTCACTAACAGACTGTCATATCTGAAAAGGAGCACATACGGTGTCCTGACTTGTTGAATATGATCTATCCATGTTGAATCTTTGCAGAGTAAGTATATGTAAGATCCCCGGGGCTATAGGCAATAAAGCATTTAATAATGGCTGATACTTACAGCAAGACATTTGCCGGTGATTCCATTTTTATCTATATGTCGCTGCCACTGTGGTGTACAAACCATAAAACACTCCCCATTATTTCCCTTGAGGGTTTTCTATAGCAGTCCTAACTCTAGCAGCAGCTAGATTGCTAAGTAGGTTAAATATAACCTTTGACCCAATCCACCCGCACATAAACTTAGCCTAGCCTCTGGTGCGTTTTGGCATTTGGTCCCCTGTTCCTTTCTGCTCTGTGGAAAGGTCATGGATTGTAGCAGGTTTGTAATGAGTGGAGTGGTGTGTGGTGTTGGATCAAAGTTTGCACCGATATGACAAAGGTCAAACGCCAGGTTTCAATGCCCCAGAGGAGCGCTAGCCAGTCATCAATAGCAGAGGATGAAGAGAACCATTGACAGTTCAGAACGTCTAGTCTAGAACACAAGCCACCCACATTCTCCACACTCACACCTTTCGTTCCTCATTTGTGTTTGGTAGAACACAGGGACGCGACTGTGGTAAATGTCACAGAGGTCAAGAGCTCAAGGGTTTTCACACCCCAAGCGCATAACTCCAAGGAACTGAGTAGAAGCATGGAATATGAGTTCAGCCATGCAAACACCATCTCTTCTTATGTCCCCCACAGCATTTTTTTGTTTTCCTCTTAATGTGGTCAAAAACTCAGAGCTTTCTTAATTCAGTTGACACAAATAACCTTGCTTGTCACAACAAACCCAATTGCAGGCCGTCAGTGTGCCAAGCCCCTGGGGAGGTGATAGGGACACCCCATAGAGTGGTTGTTGTGAACACTTCTATGCAGCAACTCATTAGAGACCCCCCCAAAAATACAAACAAGAAAATGAAAAAGGCTTGACAGAAGATTAACGAGTTTGTCCAGGCACACATAAAGTAATTCACTGAGGGAACAGTTCAGCTACATCTTAGCTGAGTAAAGAGAACCATTACAATGGGGTATGCTCTCAACATACTAGTACACTGCATTTAGCAGTCGCTGTATGTCCTTCAATCACACCTAGGCTACCATTTATCTTGTCATCTAACTGTCTCTAACACCTGTCTTGTGCTTACCATGTATGTATATACTGTACACACACACACAACAGAAAGATAGAGAGGAGAGAGAGATAGACAGAGAACGAGAAAGAAGGAGGGAGATGGGGGAGGGGGGGGGGACACTGTGACACAGCAGAGGCTGTGTTTTTCTAAGTCTCCTCTGGTTCAGATAAAAGATGCTGCTCAGTCCATCCACAGACAGCGGTCCAGACTGATATCTGACCGGCAGTACTTCCAGCCCTATCTTTCCCCAGCCAGAACCAGATAACACCTCCCACATCCATAGGAGAGTTTCAGCTTTGGCTGGTGACGAAAGGAGTCGGTTTTGAATGTGTTACTAGGAAAGGTTGAAGCCAGTATCCCTCTATAAAATGTCAAGAAAACATGGCCGTTTCCACATTCTATCAAGAAATGGTCAATTATTTCTAAACTTATGTGGTGTTTGGTAAGTGACAATAGTGAAACATGCCAAGGACATGGCAAGGGGCTAGTAATACTATATAGTATTTACCTGCAAACAAAACTGTTAGGCCTACATTTTGTTTGTGAAGCTGCCCTTTGCTCTCAGCAGGATGGAAGAGCTGTTTCTTATGGCTCTTTGCTTAGAAGGCTAGAGTTGAGCGAACTGTCTAAGCGTGTTTCATATGGTCTCTTGGGAAACCCAGAGCAGAAGAGAGATCCTACTGTGTTCAGAGAGCCAGTGTTACAGACTAACACGCCTTGACACCAGAGCCAAACGTCTCCAGTTTGAACCTGTGGCCCCTGCGCGTCTCCTGAGAACTGGCCTGTCCATCCTTCAAGACACGCGTGTACAAACACACAACACACATACTCAGGGTATAGTCCTGTTTCCATTTCTAATAACCCAGCATTGTTCCACATCCTGGTGTACAGAGACACGTTCCAGGAAGCAGAGAGGGAATGCTGGTTGGCTGCACACCCGTGCTGCCTGTGCTGGGCTCCTGTAATCACTGGAGCTTCCTGCATTCCTGCTGCGGTCTTCATCCGAATTTCAACGCGTCAGTGGCAACCCAGAAAATTAGGGTTGTGTTAAATGTTTTGTCTGAAAATAAACCTCTCTCTTGTTCCAATTTCCTGTTCACCTCAGTCACACCCTTGGTTTATATAAAGGTTTGGAACAACAGAGGGAAACATTGGAGCTGTTACTGTATAGAGTCACTGTAGTTTTACCCTACAACAAAAGGATGCGGCATTGAACCATTTGTAACAATACATTATGGTTCTGGAACACTCATTAATAGGGCTCCTCGTCTTCCTCCACCTCCCCCTCTCCCTCCACCTATCACTCTGTGACTCTGCATCTGTTGCAGCCTAGAAGGCAGATGTTCCTATGGGGAGAGGCAGCAGGCAGATACCCCCTCATCCCTCCACACCCCCCTCTCCATCCCTCCATCCTCTCCACCTGATTACCCCTCTCTCTAATAGGGGGGTGTTAATGACCCCCCACCAGCGACTCTGGCATCACTAACACCCCCTTTATACAAGCTTGGCTGAGTCTCATTTACAGACTATTAGGAAGGATAAGTTAAGGTGTGGCCGTCTGTCTCCTGGCCTATTCTGACCCAATGAATCTGAACAAACCATGAAAAGTTGACAGGAACATGGGAGGTGGCTCTATAATATGTCTGGATGGACAGATATAAATATATTCTGTTTAGGCGCGGTGTAGTTTGGAAAACTGACAGATGATGAATATCTGTAGTTTCCGAGCATTTCAGAAAGAGCCTTCCCTTTCTCTTTGACTGTATTATTTTAACCTTTTGGTTTCAACAAGTCGTTCTCAAATCATGTTTATTTTTTGCAGTTGAGCCTAAATAAAAGAACATGGTCTCTTCTAATGAAATAAAAGATAAATATTTATAAAGGTCTATTCTCTTCAACTCTCTCTCTCTCGTTTTGTAGAACTCATGCACAGTGTTGCTAAGCGATTAATATCAGCTTCTTTGAATCATTGAATCTCAGCTCAGAGGCCATGGCCGGAGGCCAAATCCACAGCTGCTGACTAGCATAATAATGACTATTAATCATGCCATTCATCTGGATGGGACATGTAAAGTGGACAGGGGTGTGTGTAATTCTGTGTGTGTGTGTTTGTATTTTTGCACGTGCATGCATATGTGCGCGTGCGTGTGTGTGTGTGTATCCCACCAAGCCCACTCACAGACAGGTGGTGACCAGACAGAACAAGGTCAACTGGGAAGGTCAGAGAGCATGGAAAAATTGACAGTGATAAAGTGACGGACAAACACACACACGCACACACACACACACACACACACAGGCTCCCACTCCCATACACAGATGCATAAACAAACATACAGACTCACAGTTACACTATATTTGGAAAGAGACAGAGAACCCACTGCCAACAGGTAGTGGGAGGTGACCGTTCTGCAAGCCGACCCACTAAGCCTCTCCCCCTACATCTCTATATCCTCCCTCTCTTTCATTCTCCCTCTCTCTTGCCTCCTCTTCCACTCCATACCTAGCTCTCTTTCTCTATGTCTCTCTCCAAACAAGTCTTTCTCTGTGTGTTCCTCTCTCTTTGTCTCATTCCAACTTTGGCAGCATAGCTCCAATCCAATCCTAAACTCCTAATCTGCCACTAATAACCTTACTGTGATCCTGGCTTGGGCTCAGGCCGTCGCTGGGAGATAGAGGGATATGTCTACTCTCCATCCCACAGAGCCAGGAAATATTATTATTAATTTGTCACCTCTGCTTTGGTGGGCCAGTCGAGTGATGACACACTGATATGGATTATGGTGTGGCAATAGAACAGGCCTCTTTTGAAACCTGTAAATGTGTCTTTATATTGATGCCAATTTCACAGTTTGAAAGGTCACTTTTTTTGTTTGTGAAAATGTGTGAAGTAGAGTTGAGAAAAGGCACAAACACACACACACATATTACGGTGTGTTTGATGTTTGACCCTTCAAAATCTATCTCTCTCTTGCTCTCTCTCTCTCTCTCTCTTGCTCTCTCTCTCTCTCTCTCTCTCTTGCTCTCTCTCTCTCTCTCTCTCTCTCTCACACACACACACTGTGCACACACACACCGTAACAACTTCCAGTGAAGTAGATTTCCCCCCCATCAGCTGATTAGCAGGGTAAGTGGGCCACTGTAGATTCTGAGGCTGCCTTCACAAGGATTCATGTTGTTGATAATTCTGTCTTGGTGAGCAGCCCAGCTTTATCTTCTGCCCCCCGGCTACTCCCTACTCAGAGGTAATCCCAAAATGAACTCTATATCACCTCCCTGGAATACCAGCAAAAGACAGAAGTGCTAGAAGGAAAAGGAACAGAAATATGCTCACATTGCAAATCAACCAATCAGAGCAGGAGGTTCATGTGGCGAAGTGGATCCTTTTGAGACAGCAAGAGGCCAGGGGAGGAGCCCCAGGGCCTGGCATAATGATGGGCACCATGCGAACATGCTAACCGCTAACGAGATGCCAACATTACCTGCCTGCCAATCTTGGAACATTTATAATATAAGTAATAAAGTATAAGTAAATATAAGTAATAAAAGTAAATACAACGTATGATGTAGGTCTTTAATGTTGTTTTTGTCTTTCTATCAAGACGCTGTAGAAAGGCAAAGCAGACAGAATTCCTTTTCAATGTGTCTCACATCTGAATATACTCTTATATATAACTTGTGTCTCTAACAGTGTGCTCAGTGAACTGTGGCAGTGTTGCAATCTGCATAACATATTCACAAGAGAGGAAGAAAGAGAAAGAAAGGAGGAAAAGGGAGAGAGGGGAAGAGACTGGAGTCTATTACCCAGAAACTCAGAGACCAGCTTTTCCTTCTTCCTAAAGATGCTCCCTCCCTCACTCTTAGTCTCCCTCTCTTTCCCTCTCCTATTGTCCAGACTCCACCCTCTCTCCCTCCCTCCTTCTCCAGACTCCATAGCAGAACCATCTTAGCTTTGCCATCCTCGATGGTCTGCTCTCTGCATGCTAACCAGGCAGACACACCACAGCCGGAATACACAATCTGTACATAGCTAGCTGTTCCTCTGCAGCACAGGGGAGGGAGGGATGGGAAAGAAGGAAGGATGGTGGAGACCGAAATGAGTGTATAACATTGATTTCATTCTCCTTCAGTGGTTGTGTTTCTTTCATTTCTGCTCCTCAATGTCTTTCTACTTCAGCAACACATCTTCATCTCCTTGTCTTCTGCTTTCTGTGTGTTAAACCAGGCGGGCCCTCAGGCGTCACCTCTAGGTAATCTTCATTTACTAGGCGGTTCCAGATTAGGATTAGCTCACTGCTCTGCCCAATCCCTTTAATTTTAATGAATAGCTAGCTGGTTAGCATGTCAGATGTAATCTCGACATCAGAGATGATGCTCTGTCTAGTCCTATATGCTTTGCCTGTTGCTATTGTTTTCCTCATTAAACATGAATACTATTGCCTGGCGGGAGGGTTGGGACCTTTTAAAAGGGTCATTTAAGGAAGCCACAGTCATGCATGGTTATCTCTCCCAGCTGATCACATTTAATTTCCTCTAAACGGAAGTCACGCTTAGATCTTGACACGCGTGTGCCTGCTGTTGAGACATAAACCCAAGGCTCAATTAGTTTTTTACGCCCAACTTGGTGGCAGCTGTTGTACTTGTCACGGCACCAATCACAGCCTCCTCTGGAGCGGAGATGTAAACTCAAATGTAAGGACAGTCATGGTTGCCGAGACAATTTTAAAGTGCATGAGGCAGAGAGGTCTGGAGCTTCTGCTCAGGTTCAGGGCAGGGTGGTCTGGTGTCTTTCCAGAACTGTTTCAATGTCTTCTAACAATGGATACAAGTTTAGCTGCTTCCCTTTCAAAGGTTTCAGGAAGTCAGCAGTTCCAGTTTCAGTGTGATGTGTGCCGTGCCTCTGTGAATGGCTGGCAGCCATGGCGACCTTGGGCTCAGCGTCTCAACAAAACAAATCACAGACAAGTGTGCCAGTTGGTGAGGGTGACTTTGTTTTGTGTATCAATGTGTTTGTATACATACGTGTATGTTTTCAGGCTGTTAGTCAGTTGACTACTGGTTCTAGGGAAGGCTGCAGTTTGAGATCACAGACAGTGGGTGGGTACCTACCAGAGAGCCAGCTGGGATGTTGAAAGCAAGCTAAATCAAAACAACAACATCAAGAGAGATGCAGCAGCTAAAGAGTGTGGGAGAGAAACATGGCAAGATAAAAAGCCCAGAGGACACAGACAGAAAGCCAAGTTGGAAAATGGGTTGGAGGCTCCCCACGAGAGAAGCGACAAAATGCTGTGCTTGGGAGACTCATATCCCTCTGTACAGCCAACCTTTGTGTGATATTACCCCCTGAAGACTGCTGAACCGTGTAAAGAGCAAAGATAATAAAATGTCTCTTCTCTTTTCTTATCTCTTTCTCCATCTCATCCCTCTCTTGGTTATTAAATCTTAGCGGTTCAGCAGATCTTTTATAGTCCCTCTGTTTCATGCAAAAGTGAAATCCCAGTTCAAGGTTTGAAATGTTTGTAGCACCATGGTAACTTGATATGCTAACCTTTTTCTAGACACATATAACAAGTGGAGCATTGGCTTAAAGATGTTAGTGAAGCATGATATCCTCCACTGTAGCTGTTTTCACCTACAGGGAGTCATAAAGCATTGTATTTACATGTGATAGCCATGACTCTGGCACACAGATGCTTCAAGACAGCTCCCCAATGTATTCAGCTCAACATCTGTCTACAAATCCCATCCTCTCCCCACATCCAGATCTACCCGACATTCACCCCCCAGCCCCAGCCCCAGCCCTAGACCCAGCCCCGGCCCCGGCCACAGTCCTGGTCCCAGACAACCTCCCTAGTTTAAAAAGCTCCATCAGGATTTCTCTAGAGTTACAAACCACCCAACAGCCCCAGCATGTTCGTGCTAGGACTGAGGGATCACAATGATGAGGTCAGAGGTCAGGACTAGGTCCTGAGGCTGTGTTGACATCTAACCCTGGCGTAGTCATGTGTGGATGTTTCTGCTGAACTAGATGAATCTGGGTTTAATCAATTGGCCCCAATAGGGCGCTGAGTGTGTGTGAGTGTGTTTGTGTGCGCATGAGTGTGTTACAGTATGTGTGTGAGCTTCCGACACAGGCAGGTTCAAAGGGGGAAGTTAAGTGGCTCATTAATGGATAGCTGTGGCCTCGTCTGTCAAGTCTGGACAGCCTCTCTGCGCCAGCGTAGTGTGTGTGTGTGTGTGTGTTTGTGTGTGTGTGTGTGTGTGCGAAAATCATCTCTCAATAGCATGCTTTTCTTGTTATCATGGGATAAACAGCTTAACTGATGCATATCCATCTGTTGGAGCTACAGGTAATAATAAAGCAGCTGAATACTCAAACACATACAGACTGAATAACCCCCCCCCCCCCCCCCTCACACACACAGACACACACACACAACCACACAGACACACACAACGAACCTATGCACCCCCATAGCAGCCTGATCAATAATCATCTCCATGTTAGCCTTGCAGGGAGGCTGTATGGTGAAAGGTACCATGTGGGGATCAATCATGGCCGCCACAGCAGAGCTCTGTAGATTCCAGAAGGATCACTCTGCTCCTATCCAACAGGCTGGGATTTGGCTCTCCAGAGCATTCCTGTCACAACATTGATTTGGAAATAATTACCCACTATTTACTGATTCCTCTGGTGTTGCTCTGGGTTCAGCTTCCTGCATGCCACTAGCATCACTGTGGTAAACAGGGAAATTAAGACTCTCTCTCTCTCTCTATTCCACTCTTCTCGCTCCCACTTCATCTCACCTCAAATTAGAAATTCACCTAGCACAGCCTGTACAAGAGCAGAATCTGTCTACACAGACACATCCATTTTAATTTGTAAACAGCTACTGTTACCCCCCCCCCCCCCCCCCAAGTAAAACCTAAGCAGTAGTTAGAGGTTAGTCGTGAGGGCGGTTGATTAGCTACGTTTAATGGACATGTTTGATCCTCACAGCCTCTGACAGGAGCCATCAGACAGGCACACATGAAGACCAGACCACACCACCTCAGGTTGTCTGTTATGTCGAAATTTTCTTTCCACCCCACCGTCACAGAGCGGGTGGCTAAAGCCTTCAGTCACATGGAGGGAAATACCTGTGTTTGAGAATGAGCAGTACATGCATGCCTTCCATGAACTTGGTCATATTTAGAGACACAGCTGAAAGCAACTTAGGTGTGTGTGCTTTGAAGGATCTCTGTGTTTGAGTAACCATGGGCTGGATACAATAGGCCTCTCTGTATAGGAGATGGGGAGGGGGACGAGGGGGAGGAGAAAGAGTTAGAAGGACACCTTTAAGCTGAGTTACTGTGTTACTGTGTTTCACCTTGTCATCCTGGACATGTTTATGAAGCTTAGCAAGGACACAATGGTTGCATTATACACAGAATCTGCCATTCAGTTTATCAAATATTAAAAACCTTGAATGTGAACAAATGTTATTTTGTACTTTAAAGTATAGATCGTCTGGACCTCAATACGCAGGCATACTGCAGACAAAGAATTGTATTTCTAACCCGTCCTCCATGCACACCTAGATCCTCCTAAGTGTCCAGACAAACCATCCACTGTTGATGTTCCTGGGGCTTTAAATGACTGGGGGCCTTGTTGTGTCTAAGTCTAATGGTACTAGATCATATGACCCGAGAGTACGGACACAGCACATAATGCTGTGATTATGTCTGTGCTCTCCCTGGCAACTGAGCACGTTCTCTATCCTGGACCACGCTCTGTTTTTCTCACGCTTTCCGCTACGTTAGCCCTGCGATTAGCGACGGAACGCCAGGGTAATCCCCGCTAACGCTAGAGATGCGGGTACAGAGAAGCACCAATTTCAGATTTGTGCTAACCGCCCACTTCTGGGCACGCCTACTCAGAAAGAGGAGCACAGAAGGGTGTTGCTCTGTAACACCTTCCGATTATGGGACAGGCTCTAATGACGGGATTAGAGGGTATTGGTTTTCATGTTCACTCCTCGTCCGACACATTATCATACAAATGGTTGAGTAATCTCTCTCAAATTAACAAACGAGGAGACTTTATTGAAACTGTAGAGGTGCTGTAGGCTAAGTAGATGGGTACTGCTTAATGTTTTTGTACCTGGAACAGCTCTCTGACGGAAACCAGTGGAGCTTTAGCAGACTGTACTGTACTTACTGTTATTAAAGGACAATCATTTTTATATAAATAGTTGACTTTTTAGACATCCTTAGCTTTTTACACCAGCAAAAGGGTGAAAGAGAAAGACTCCTTAAAGGCAATATTGCAAGAATCTGCAATCTCTCAAACTAAATGTGTCCAATAAAATGTCTCTGAGCATTTTTACTGAGTCATGCTGCTTGGTAGAGGAGTTAATCACAATGTTCCTGAGGGACATTATAGGAACAGGTAATTATGGGTAATGTAGGCCATTCCTCCATGCTGCACTTATCTCTCACACACAGTTGTATTAATAGATGAGTGGAAAGGCAAAGGAATGTGTCCAGGCAAGCAGAATGCCCCACACGCTATGAGGCTGACTGCTAATCCTACAGAGCATGTTGGGTATGCATGCATGAGCCAGACTGGTAAAAACAAACACGTATCTACAATAGAGGACAACAGTCTAATGGTAATTTACCAAACTAGACTAAAGATGAGTTAGGTCACCACACCACGGATGCACCAATAGCTCACAGCACATAAGGAGTTGAACAAAACTGCTGCTATTTGCATGAGACGAGTTACTAAGGGCCTAATCATGCACTCTAAATGACTTTTCTAGTCATCATTTCAATGTCCCCAGCTGTTGCAGATGAAAGAGATAAAAATGACAATGAGAGTGACAAGCTAAGAAAAAATATTAGTTTGTCTCTTAGTACTATTAGCAATGTAATGAGCTCCCATTTCTTCCTCCCCAGTTGGCTTATTAGTATCCACCTACTGCCTGTTAGACTTCATTACCTGTAATCACCCCACAGTCACAGTAAGTACCCGGGTAAATGGGCTCACTGAGTCAACCAGGGAGTGGTGCAAACACACACTTTCCAGCTCCCAATTTAGACAAAACGATCTGTTTGTGATGCCGAGTCTGCCTACAAAACCTCACCACCCACCCTCTGCCTCCACCCACCCTCTGCCTCCACCCACCCTCTGCCTTCACCCACCATCTGCCTCCACCCACCCTCTGCCTCCACCCACCCTCTGCTTCCACCCACCCTCTGCCTCCACCCACCCTCTGCCTTCACCCACCATCTGCCTCCACCCACCCTCTGCCTCCACCCACCCTCTGCTTCCACCCACCCTCTGCCTCCACCCACCCTCTGCCTCCACACACCCTCTGCCTCCACCCACCCTCTGCCTCCACCCACCCTCTGCTTCCACCCACCCTCTGCCTCCACCCACCCTCTGCCTTCACCCACCCTCTGCCTCAACACACCCTCTGCCTCCACCCACCCTCTGCCTCCACACACCCTCTGCCTCCACCCACCCTCTGCCTTCACCCACCCTCTGCCTCCACCCACCCTCTGCTTCCACCCACCCTCTGCCTCCACCCACCCTCTGCCTCCACACACCCTCTGCCTCCACCCACCCTCTGCTTCCACCCACCCTCTGCCTTCACCCACCCTCTGCCTTCAGCCACCCTCTGCCTCCACCCACCCTCTGCTTCCACCCACCCTCTGCCTTCACCCACCCTCTGCCTTCACCCACCCTCTGCCGCCACCCACCCTCTGCCTTCAGCCACCCTCTGCCTCCACCCACCCTCTGCTTCCACCCACCCTCTGCCTTCACCCACCCTCTGCCTTCACCCACCCTCTGCCGCCACCCACCCTCTGCCTCCACCCACCCTCTGCCTCCCTATGAGGATCCCATGTGTAGAAAAGCTTCCAGGACCATCTTGCGTGTCATCTATCTTAATAAGCTTCCCAGTCGAGCAGTGCCTTAACTCCTGCCCTAACAATTTCCCCCGACCCTGCTAATCCCTCAGGCAGGCCCAACAGAGGACACTGAGTCACCGCACTCTAGTAGCCAAGGTCATTCACTCGAGTGGGTCCATGGTTAGCCAGTGAACCCTGCTCTTTGTGTGCCAATAAGACTTGGCAATGGCTGCTGTTTCAACCCGCCTAACTGCGTTACATACGGAGGGGACCTTCCTTCTTGCCGTTCCCTTTGAGTAAATCACTTAGGCCTTACAACATGGACTACCCTCCACCCCAATCAGCAGGGATTCACTCTAAAAGCCCATTCATTATACCGACAGGGATTAATGACCAGGAGCTGGCTGAGGCCTTCCTTATGGGCTCTCCAACATAGAGTTATTGCCTTAACATCGGGCTACTCTCAGCAGTCCAGCCAATATGTCTCTCACAGTCACCTCCTCTCCTTGAACTGATTGATGGCAATCGATACTCAATCATTGGCTACGGAAGGACCGGGTGGAGATGTCATGGCCCCAGGCTCATGCCCAAGGCCCACTGGGACACAGCTCTGCAGGGGGATTACGGTGTGTTGGGTGCTGGTCTCTGGTGTCCTTGGCTGACCATGGTAAATCTGAAGGTGGTCCTCACGTGCCCCCACTCAGCCCACTGGTCACTGTGTGTTCTTGGCGACTGCTGCTGCCCACCCTGGTGTCCTGATGTCACACCCTCTCAGAGAGGAATGCCATCTGCTGTTGTCTTGGAAACGGGACGGGACACCTGGCCTTCTGTGCGGCGCATCTCCGCAACTGCCCTCCGCTCTAGACACGAGAGGAGTAACACGGAGGGAGGATGACTCATCCAACGCCCTCATCCCACCCACGATTCCGACCATAAAATGAATAATCGGATTTTAAAACTCTGAGCCACAGACCCATGAGGCTATCAGATCCCGTTTTACAGCCGTTCGCTGGCAGATAAAACGAACAGAGGTGCACACACAGACAGAGGAGCACCTAGAGACACAAAGACATGGCCAGGAGGAGATCAAAAATGTTGATCGTCAATCGTCAATTTTCCCCTTATCAGAGATGAGCTAGTGTGTGCGTCAGTGAGTGTGAGAGCCCCGGAGAGAGACAGGGACGTGGATCAACAAAAAAAGGAGGGAGAGAGGTACAGCGAGAGAAAGCGTATGTTTTCTGTGTTTGTTCTCGTGTCAACCCCCTGACGTAGCTAGTCTCCAGACCAGGCCTTGCAGGTCCACTGTGGCTCCAGTAACTGTCTGTCACTCCCTGTCCTGTTGCCCTGACATCTGTCTAGTGGGACCGGGACAGTAATTGACTCTTCTCTATAGGAGATGGCGTGTAATGGAAAAATCTGATTCACCAACACTAGGGATTAGACCTTCCCACTTTTGCTCTGACTCACTAAAGCCTATCCATCACTCTGTACATCTCCTGTAATTATGGCTTGGTCTGATCTCCAGCCCCAGCTTATATAAACTGCTCTTGCAATAAATCACATGCCTATTAGGTGGTTGTGTCTATAGGAGCGTGTGGCTGATGATGCTGCCACTGGTGGGATGTTAGTGGCTATTCTGGGAGAGGAGATGAGGGCTAATGTAGAGTCCTGAGATCAGTGTCTACGGCCTCTTTGAACTGGATAATGATGATGATGGCATTCTCCTGTGGTAGGAAATCATTAAACGTAAATGGCTGCAGCGTCAGTATCAATCTCATCACAGCTAATGACAACAAGTGAATGTCCTCGCTTTCAGTGTCTCCGGCCCCTGAATATTTACATAAATGGTTATTCGCCTGTGGTAGGGATCATACATAATGTTTCTGAGTTAGAAATCGACCTGAGGAAGCAACACAACATCACCAGTCTGGATACCAGGCACATGCTCTGTGTGATAATACAGAGCATGTGTTATATAGTACATGTCATTATAGATTTAAGTGCTACCGCTGGTCTTTATGGGAGGGACACTTTGTGTTCATCCCTGTTTGTATAAATGACTAAATAAAGTGCTGAGTATTAAAAACTACACCTTCTCTTACCGTGCAGACCTGCTGTCAGAGAAATAGCTTATTAATGTAGCATATGGACATTAACATGATATGCTAGTCAAATAAAAACTCCAATGAAAATATAGTATTTCGATTATTTTTTTGTTTGTTGACTAAACCATTACACAAATATGGTTCTCCCCCAACCCAGACAGGTACACAGGAGCTAAAATCTGAAAGTTAAGCTGTGATGTAAGAATCCAGTAGGGCTGCAATTTAGCCATTATCTGGTCATTAGCAACTCGATCCTTGCTAGCTCACTCAGATATGACAGCAACCTAGGAGCATGGACCATTTGTGTTTTAGATCAGGTTTTCTTAGGACAGAAGGAGCCGGCAGTTGGAAAAACACAAGCTGAGTTTCTGGGAGTTGTTTACTTTGCCCAAGACGAAGGGCTCATTTGCACTCAGCAGCCTCTTCTGTTACCAATAATTAAAACCCTCTTCTGAGGCAGCAAGACTCATCTTTGTAGTAAGTGGACCTCTACGGCTGAAGACTATACAGAGAGTGTCAGATTGTGATTAGGACGAGTGCAGCAGAGTAATGGTGATGTATTTAGTCAAAAGCAAGTTTGACTTACTTTATTCATGGAGACCAGACTGTGAGAGCACACAGTATTGTGCAACTCCATCTACAAAGGCCATGTATACACAACAGGAAGCAGGGGCCCCTGGGCATCAGACAGTGACGTTGTCAGCAGTCCTGATAGAAGCAGGCAGCAATAAATACATAAACCAGGCCACCTCTACTCCATTAAACCAGAGGACAGGCAGGCGCTCTATTGGATTTGGGATCCAGAGAAAGCACAGGCACACACACACTCACACACACACTCACACACTCCCTAGAGCCCTGCTATGACAGTGTGTGCATTTGTCTCCCTCTAGTTCTGGCAGCCTGAGGGAGACACAGAGGACATATTACACTGCTGAAACACATTGTTTCATCTCGGAGGTTGCCATACTTGGCCCTACTCAAGGAATATTTACAGCACAATAGTATCCAATGCATTTAAGTGACTGCAGAAAAAAAGCTGTATATTTGATCAATAAACTATAGACAGTAGTTACAAAACTTAAGTGCATTTGTTAAACCATGAGCTCCATGCGGTTGCTACAGTGTTTGTTAAGTGTACTAGCAAGTGGCTATGGACCCTGGCTACAGAGATGCTATCAGTCCCTCAATGTCCTCCCTGCTACATCCAGGGCTGCTGGGATAATCTGTCTGAGACTGCTTCAGCTGCTAGGAGTCCTGCTCTAAAGGGGGTAGTGCTCTGCTGTCATCAGGACCATGTTTACAGTGACCTGTAGCTGCATTGCCATATGGATTCCCTCCAGGCCAATGAGATTAGAGGTGTCATGTCACATCGGGAAGCAAAATAGTCTGTGAGAAAAAGTCAAAGATAAGACCTGTAGAAGTGGGGGTTTGCAGATGGGAGTATATATGTGTGGGGTAAGCTTGAGTTGATTAATCTTAGCTTGGAAAATATTTTCTCTCTTTCTATCTCTCTCTATCACTCTTTAGCTCTATAAATATTTATCTTTCTTTTTTACATTCTCTCTCATTCTGGATTTTCACTCCTATGTCCTTTGATAAACTTGCTAAGGAAGTTTTTTTGTCCTCCAACATCGGACACAAGAGAACCAAGACCTCGAGGAAGGCTTCAGATATGTTGAGCTTGATTTGGCCTGGCAAAACTGCTGACATAGTTAGTGCAAATGGAAGCACAGCTACTCCTATTCTAAAACGTGGTTACTCAGAAAAAAACAACAAATGGGTGAATACTCCTGTATTTACCATCGTAAATTTACACAAAAGTGTGTTATGTCGAAGGAGCCCTGAGGGTCCAATATTTAGACAGCCAGCAAAGACACGTGTTAGAACACTAAACACACTAGAGTCACATCTGCTGCCTCTTCAACCATAATGGTAACCATGGTAAAAACCACTTCAGCTCTCTCTCTCCCTCTTTCTCTCCACCTATCCCTCTCTCTATCCCCATCTCTCCATCTCTTTCTGTCTCCCTCATAATCAACCATCACAAAGACTTTATACTACAGCTAATCAAGGATGATGAGCTGGAAGGAAGCACAGGGTGTTAAAAAATAGCCTGCCAGAAATGGTTGACTCTACGAGGGAGATGGAAGTGGTCTTCCTTTCAGACAGAACAGTGTAGCCGTAGTGGTGTCCTCCTTCACACATGCTGTACACCGCCTTACAAACAGGACACCAACACAGTCAGCAGGATAAGATATTGTGCCACAACTTTAAGAGTTTTATCTGACATCTATTGTCAGACAGAGAAGGCATGTGAATGGTGACTCACCACATTGTCAAGTTAATGATGGGCAGCTAATGGCATGATGGCAAAATCATTCTGGCTACGAATTCTTATACAAAGCTTCACAGTTTACAGCAATACTGCTAACTTGTGGGTATTTCTGGATAATAATCCCCAATTCTTTGTAAGCTGTTGTCTCAGAAATGCATCACATACTTACGTTTAACAATACAAAAAACAAAGAACTCAACACTTTTCTAGGGCCAGGTTAGGCAAATCCTAAACATCCTCTTGCAAACACACACACACATTATTAGTCTGCTGCAGTCCCACTAATCCCTAGACAGTTTAGTCATAACACCTCAAAGCACACCCTGGATTTAGGTGGTAGTGTTTACAAAACACTATCTGAGATGAGTGTGTGTTTGTGTCTCTGTGTGTGTGTCTGTGGTGTCAGAGTCGTGAACAGGGCCAAGGACGGGGTCATGGGTGGATTTAAACAGCACTATGTAAATTAAAGTCCTATAGGATTTCAATGAACACTAATCTGTCTGTATGAGCCAGACTCATCCCTCAGTGTCATCCATCTAGTAACAAAGAGTGTCTGTCAGCATGTTCCCAGAGAGAGAGAGAGAGAGAGAGAGAGAGTGAGAGATAGTAAGACAAAGAAAGTAAGAAAGAGATAGATAGTAAGAGACACAGAGAGGGAGAAAGAGAGAGGGAGAAAGTGAGACATATGTGATGGAGAGAGAACTCAAGAAAGGCAGCATGTGAGAGAGACAGATGAATATGCAGTGGAAGGGAGAAAGGAAGAGACCGAGTTGGAGAGACAGGCAGGATGGAGGAGAAGCGTTGCCATACTGTAGCTGACAACAGAGATGATGTAGGCTCTGGGCAGCCCTGGTTTTGTTCTACTATAATTCCAACCAAGAGACTGGCCTTAATGCCAATGAATAGCTGAATAAACTCTGAGACAAAAGACAGAGCCGTGGATAATTGATGCAAATATGCCTCGCTGGCAAAGAAAACAAAGATGATTCTGTGCATGGGCCTGGATGGCCTGTTCAGCAGAATCAAGGGGTTTAGAAGGAAGGAGATAACACAGTGGTGTCAGCCAGTCAGGCCGTCAGGGAACGACAGCATCTGTAAAACCAGAAACGGACTTGCGCATGCACAACACAGCACAGTTGTCTTCCTCTGTGACCCACATTGCAGTAGGCAGCTCCCAGCCCAACTCGTCCCAAGGCTAGGACTATGTTGTCGGAAGGGTGGAGGGAGGAGGACGTGGGGAAAGGGGAGGGGGGGAGTAGGGTTTAGAATCAAATCTGGTATCCCACTGTCCCAAAATCTAGGCCATCATCATCATCAGGGTCTATTGTAGTGGCTGATGAGGAGGTGGGGTGTGTGTGTGTGTCTGTGGGTGGGGGTAAGGGGTGGAAGAGGGGGGAGAGGGGGGAGAGGTAGCGGAAGGGAGGGGAGCTGGGTGGCAAGGGAAGGAAGCAGAAAGGGGGAGAGAAGTAGAGAGGGGAGAGAGAGGGTGCGGGGGGGGGGGGGGGGGGGGGAGGATGGACTGAAGCCTTCATGGTTGTCATGTCTCTTACCTTATGAGGAGAAGAACACACCCATCACAGTCAGCACCGGGTGGAGAAAACAGAAAACAGACAAACAGTTATAAAAGTTAAATATCAGAAACACAGGGCCTGTACTTTCAGAGAGATGATATGTCTTTATAGACCCCTAGGTGTGTGCTATAATCAGTGTTTTATCCTCAGGTGGTGCTTAATGCTGAGAGCAGTTTACAAAAAGCTTTTTCTGTGTGTGGTGCAATTCCCCGTAGCAGTGTTAAAACTTGTGTTCCCAGTCCCTTCTTGGTGCACACTGTGTGTGTTCTCATGTCTCCCCCTCAACGGAGTGATGCATTTTAGAAACTTCCTAGGGACATCGGTAACTCCCTCACACGCACAAACAAACACAGACAAAAACTCTTCCCTTGTCTTCAAACATTTCAGGTCAGACATAACACATATCTCCTCCTCATCCGACTGCACTTCCCAGGTAGTCCCCTCCCACAGGAAACCACCAAGTATTATTAATAATCCCTTCCTGTGCGTGTGGCGGAGGTTCGGCGTGCTCCAGGAAGGCCGTGCTCTACTGTGTCTCTGCCTGCACACGCCTCACTTCCTCTCTGTCACGACCTCCTCCACCTCTGCTACTCTCCAATGACTGATCCCCCCTGACCCCTGACCTTAGTGGAGGGGGACATGGGGCCCACTTTTAAGGCTGCATTAGCAGCCCACAGATCCTGGCTATGCCTGGAATGGGATGAGTTTGCATTTTCCTTCTCTGGATCTTTGCCTGGCTGTAACCCTACATCCCCCATATGTATACACACACACACACACACACACACACTACTGCTTCATTAGGGGTAGTTTAACCAGGGGTTGAACCACTAAGGACTTAGTACGCCCCTATAGAGGGGGGGACAGGGGAAGCTAGCGTGTACAGTCCTGTTAGCCTACCACCCCTTTCCCCCTATGGAATGCTATGAGATGGAAACTTCCACGCAATAAAACTGCACTAGGTGAACTAGGACCAAGACCACCATGCCCAAGGTGTCATTCCCTGTCAAAAAGTGACAGCATTAAGGATAAGGGCTTTGCGTGTGTCACAACGATTTGAAAAGCCAATGTGTTTGTGATGGCTGTCACTCTAGGACCACAAGACAGCATGCTAACAGAGAAAGACTATCATGTGATATTAAACGTTGCTGTGGTAACCTATGATGAGCCCACAACTCAGAGCCAGGTCAAGCCTGACACCCCCTAATTCTTTGGGCCGGAGTGTGTGCGGGGACGGGAGGGGGGTGTTCATTGATGGCTGAGAGACTGTCAACATAAATACCATGGGTTTGATGCTCCTGTTCAGCTGGGAGGCTAACTCAATAACAGAGTAAATGTCATGAGGCATGCACACAAGACTGCTCTAAGGATGCCAAATCAGAAAAGGCTTTATAGCCACCAAACCCTGCTCCTTTTTATATGTCAGATCCCCCCTCTTTCTCTCCCTCTCCCTCTCCCTCTCCCTCCCCCTCCCTCTCCCCCTCTCTCGCTCTCTCTCTCTCTAACTCAGGGTCTCTCTCTCCTGCCACATGAACCACGAGTGTTGCAGTTTCCTATCGCATGGATCCGAGTCCACAGCTCACAGTTTGTACCTCGTCTGAGTGGAACATTTACCTCATCTTTATGAGGGAACAAGGTAAAGCATGTGTCACAGTGATGTGCTGCTATTCCCTGCTCACTGGCCTGGCTTGAGCCTGTGGTGTGTGGTGCAGTCTGAGGAGCTCACTCTGGACCTCGAAACGTGTCATCAGGGTTTGTCTTCACACCCCACTTCCTGCCAAGGTGACACGTGACAGCTGCCCAATTAAAACCCGTCCTGCTACCTTTCTTAAAGGCGTCGCTGTTTTCCACACGGCACATCTGCCAGGAGGTATATAAAGAGGCTTCACTTTGTCACACTTTTGACCCCCTTCACCCCCCATCTTCACCTCCCACCTTCTGTGCTCCCCCTAGGCTCTTAGTTTTCCGTGGCGAGGCCAAAGTGCTGACTTCATGGGAATTATGGTCTGGCAGCTCACATCGGCCTCCAATCAGCAGCTGGACTTAATAAAGCATGGGAGGTCGACCCACTGAGCGTGTCCCAGACGGCACCGCTGTCCTTAAAGGGACAGGCAGACAGTAAAGGTATTGGTAATGTTTATGTGCTTAACTGGGAGAATTTTCTTTTGTGTCTACGGACACAAAATGACTTCGCTGAGAGTGAAGTGAAGATGAACGTTTGTATGAAGTCTATAGTATAGTTCAAATTTTTTGTCCCATCCCCCACACCCAAAAATATAATTTATTTATGAATTACCTAGTTTGAAATAGATTGTTTGTCATGATATGAAAGCCTGCCCCTGGAGCATCTTTTTCCACGCAAAATGTGCTTCATTATGCAAATGAGCTTAATCTATCAATTAACCAATGAGATTGATTGTGTTGAAGGTAGATGAGCATGTCTTGGTGCCTGAGTCCATGAGTGACAGCCAGTCCTCCGGGAGTATACTGAGCAGATTACATGAAGCAGGCCCAGCCCACAGGCTCCAGGGACCCGTCAAGACGTTAGCTGGGAACGAGCAACAACGTATGCTTTCATGTAGCATTAGCTTCGATGCTCATCATGTAGCATTAGACGAGCGGTCTCAACCAGCTGTGGATAGCTTAGAGCAGGCACTGGAGAGGGGGGGGGAGGGAACGTGGCTAACCAGGCCCAAGAGAAACATCTAGCAGGACACTGGTAAGAAAAGAATCATGATGAAATGACTCTCATCCTGTCTTCAGCTTTACCTTCTGAGATTATACTATGGGCTACAGAATTTAAAACAATTAAATGAGAAAATACTTAGGGTGCCTTTGATTGACCTCACCCAGTGCAATAAAATAAATGGACAACCTGAACAGGAGCCAACTGTGATATACAAATTCAAAAACTACTACGACTACTACTACTACTACTACTACTACTACTATGATTTCTGGTGAGCACTAATGAAAGCACCCAAGTGGATAAGGTTTGGTGTCAATACTCTGATTGGCTCAGCAGACTTATCAACAAGAAGAACACTCAAGCCAGAAATAGTGAGAGTGCGGAATGTTGTGGTGCATCCACTGTAAGGAGGTTGATGAGAGCCATGGTTAATTCCTATTTGAATACACATTTGAATAAACAACCATTTTTGTTTCGGTTTTACACAGAGAACCATGTTTGGTGGGATTTAGGAAGGCATTTCTAAATAAAAAAAGATGTTTGCATGCTCATGATTGCTACTGTATGTAGTATGTGTGTATGTCTGGCTGTGTGCCTGTGTCTGCGTGTGTTCATCAGAGGTCTAGCAAGAACATCAAGCAGGAAGGAAGCAGTCCGTGTGTTTACAGGCATGTGCCCCCCTCCTGCTGTGCCTACACACACAAAGCCAGAAGTACCGTCTCACCCAGGCAGACGGCAAGTATGCCTGCTTTCCATAATAATAGACCTAAACCAAGCTGTGGGATTACTGCATGACAATGAAGCTGCTCTTTATGCATAATCACAGCCCTTAACACGCTCCCTGCTACATTGTACTGTACTTCCCAAACAAATCTAGCTACAGCTGACTCTGTCGTTCTCCTCCGAGGACCCTAGAGGAGAGGTGTAGAAGCCAGGGTCTTTACACTGTTTGGGCCCTACAGGGAGCCGTACCTCACTTTGCCAGCTGGTGTTTCATGCATTAGTCCCTTGACAAGAGTAGCTGTGATTTTAGCTTTGGCATAGGAATGGAGAAGGTGAAGGGGGACAAATGTGTGTGTGTGTTGGTGTGTTTGTGTGTGCCCTTGTGTGCTCGTTGCCCATGTGGCCCCTCTTGCATGCAATTGTTCCATAAATGGAGAAGGACAGCAGAGAGTGTAACAGCAGGGGGGGGTTGGGAGGACAATTCTCTTCCATTGTTCTAGAATGACAGGGTGTTCTCTTCTGGACCCTGGTCCCACTAGGGAGGACCCTTCCTGATCTGGTGTGGTTATCTGGCTCCAACAAAACACTAATATCCACAA
Organism: Osmerus eperlanus; assembly: GCF_963692335.1. Taxonomy (NCBI): domain Eukaryota; kingdom Metazoa; phylum Chordata; class Actinopteri; order Osmeriformes; family Osmeridae; genus Osmerus; species Osmerus eperlanus. The sequence goes on from NC_085025.1 coordinate 7,371,093, forward strand.
CTTAGTGCTGTGAGGAAACAGAAAATGCCATATTCACAACATACATGTACCGAGAGCAAACAAACTCAAACTGGCACCTAAACACATACAGTATACTTTCATCCTGCTTATGACAGTATTGGAGTATTGATGCTTACAGGCACTTGCATGTGTGGGTCTGTGTGTGTTGAGGTATAAACAGTATGTGTATATGTGCTTTATATTCACAAAGAGGTGGACACTTTAGAGCATAGTAAATATGCTGCAGTGATCTTTCATGTTTAATGAGTAAGCACTTCACTCCATGTCTATTTACCATGGCAGGTAGTCTACCATGCAGCCATATTCACGCTCCACAACCTTAAGATAATGGACCCACAATCAATTATGTATTGTCTTGAGCTATGTAGCATAGGTTAAAGGAACGTAATTGAGAGCATGGCTCACAGTTGAGGCACGCAAAGGGAGTTTCTTGAGGTTAACTGAAGATAACATGAATATTACATCGGAGTAGTATGGAAGTAGCAGACAAGATTCATGCTTTGTTCTTCTGTCGGTCCAGCTGCCAGCAAGCCAGACAGCCAACCTGCCCGCTTGCCTGTCTACCTGGCTGTATGCCTGCCTGTTTTACTGCCTGCATGTCAGTTGTGTGATGGAGCAGGGAAAGTTCCAGATGACCTACTCATTGTTTGCTGTTGGGTGTCAGAGATGATCAGGTCTGAAGGACACCGAGGAGATGATTTGGGAGATTAACTAGAGAACACCAAAGGCGCACACCAAGTAGGAGTCTTTGCTATCCTTGAAGACAAAACTATGTTTAAAGGACCTTTGAGTCAAGGGTCTGACATGACATGTTGGAGTTGTATTTAAGCTTTAATAATCTTCAGCAAAGCAAATCCAAGGAAATAGCTGGAGAAAAATCCAAACAATTTCAAAAATTTTCCTCTAAAACCCGGATTTCAAACAAATACCGTTTTAACACAATCCTCTTTAAAAGTCGGGAAAACATTTAAAGCTGTCACTTTGGTTACATAACCCTGGGACTGCAGAGAATATCAAGTCGGCCATGTTTTAATTGAATCAAGCTCACTGATGATGAGTTGGTTTATGCCGTCGTTTCGGCCAAGTCTGGTTCTGTAATACAGTAGGCCTACGTAACTGGAGCCCCAAGACTAAACTGAGGCTGGGCCAGTGAATCACTGTGATCTGCCAAACCATCTGAGGCTGACCCAGCATGGCAAGCATTTGAATCAGAAGAGAAACGGCCATATACATTTCCACATTAAGCTGGGAGAATTCTTCCCCCTTAGAGCTAATCCCAGGAGCCATTAAAATAAACAAGGGTCGGTTTGGCATTGTTCGGGAACTGAGATCTGCTGACACAAAATGGCGGTTTTGCGGTTCCATCCTGGCAGAAGAGACCAAGACCAAAACTCCACAGTCCACGTCTCAGACTCCCTCATTAACACAGAGTGACCTCAGATGGCTATAAGAACGTGACCATTCAGCGTTTAGCAAAACCACTAGACTAATTCCTGAGTGCACAACATAAGTGGTATTAACAACTGGTGTGAACAATCCTGAAACATTGTAGGCCTACCGTATTACACAACTGAAAGCTACATTCCAAGGCACATCAGTATGAAACAATTCACACTTCATCCATTTAACAATTAGCCCTACCGTCTGCAGTGGGAGAAAGGGACCAATTAGTACACTGAACTCCAAACCCCAGCCTATCCAGACACATCTGCTGATGAAAGCGCTTGGGTGGATGAAAGTTAGCCCTCAAGAGCTGGTGCCAGATCAGCTTAGTCTCCTTTCATCCTGGTCAGAGACATCCATAGAGGGAAGCAAAACTGATCTGAGATCAGTAGCTATGGGCGATTTCTTGCTCCCTCAACAAGTTGAAATTATGTTGCTTTTCACACAAACCAAATGAGCTGGCTGCCAAAACTCCACACATCTGCTCATTCTCCTTCCCCAAAGGCACAATTCATTTAAATAGAAGATTTTGATAAAAATGGCAATTAGGGAAAAATCGGAGAGATGCATATTACATCAATTTACTATAATATATTATCTATCTTTGGTAATAAAACACTAATTGCCTATTACTATCAATGGGCCTTGAAGGGGAAAACCTTGGCTGAATAAATTCAGACAATACCTGTCATAAACTTGCCATAATTACCAGCTCTCTATGCTACATTGTGTAGACATACACTCGACACACACTTACATAAACATAAGCACACATAACTATGCACACTCTCACACACACACACGAGTGCTCGCATGCACATAATCGCATGCAAATGTACATATGCGGAGTCAGGTGGCTGAGCGGTGAGGGAATCGGGCTAGTAATCCGAAGGTTGCCAGTTCGATTCCCGGCCGTGTCAAATGACGTTGTGTCCTTGGGCAAGGCACTTCACCCTATATGCCTCAGGGAGAATGTCCCTGTACTTACTGTAAGTCGCTCTGGATAAGAGCGTCTGCTAAATGACTAAATGTAATGTAAATGTAAATATGCCACTCCGTCCTGATAAAAGGGTTGTACGTGACACAAATAACACATAAATGTTTCATAAACACTGTCAGAGGTGGCAAACCACAAAACACAAAGCTGTATCAGACAATGTAAATACCTGTGGTTCATCTATAAAACATCAAGTCTAGTATTACGTGTGTGTGATGTGTGTGCAGTATGTGAATGTGTGTGCAGTGTGAGAATGTGTGTGAGAGAGAGTTTGTGTGAGGTAGGAATGTACTAACAGTCAGGTAATTAGGGTTGAGATAGAGGTATGTGTAGCCGAGGGGCCAGGAGGAGGGGCAGCATGGCTTTAGCTCAGCCACTACAAAAGGAACTCAGGTGAGGACACATCAACGCCGGTGTGGTCTCCCTGATCAAAGCTATCAGCACAGCCCTCACCCTGATGCCTTGGAAATGGACCAATTAGACTAGGAGGGATGGAGAGAGAGAGAGAGAGAGAGAGAGAGAGAGAGAGAGAGAGAGAGAGAGAGAGAGAGAGAGAGAGAGAGAGAGAGAACCATGGGAAGAGAGGGAATGGGGGGGCCAGAGGGGAATTGGTGGTGGTTTGGCGTTCCCTACCTAGCAGCAGATAAAACAGGATTATTTCATCCAGCCTCTCTGTCTCTGAGAGATAGGTATAGTTTGGTGGCAGAACATTTGACTGCAGCGAGAGGTTGCAGGTTCAATTGATGAATATATTATCCTATTTATTGTTTTATTTATTATACAGTACATTATATATGAATACATTTTTCCTCTATTTTTCTCTTTCCTTTTCTCTCTCTCTCTGTCTCTTTATTTCTGTCTCTCTCTGAGCCTCTTTTTCTCTGCTTTATCATCCAGGTTATGGATAACACCAGACTAGGGACTGGCCAGTACATTAAGACTGATGTTTGTGGTCTAAGTGGTGATCAGCACAGACACAGCCCTGACATTTCTGCAGCTAAAAGGTGAGTCTGAGAGGCAGGGAGTGAGGCGGCCTTGGGATGCTCATACACCTCTGATTTATGGGTCTCGGCATGCCTCTGGGTCTCTGGGCTCTGGAGGCACAGCCCCATCATTGCTCATTCCTACAGCATCTACATAGGAAGGGGATTATTTCCTCCATGTGACAGAGGGAGTGAGGGGAGGCAGGGGCAGGGCTTGTTAAAGGAAGACATGAATGTGCTTTGTCATGTTTTATAAGGATGGAGGTGTGACCCATCGAGGACCAACACAATGAGGGGCACAAACACACACACACACTAGACACAGCCACATTTATTGAACTAAATATAACCAGTGTTTCCCCTACCATTATATTAGGGGGGCGCCCCGCCTCCCCAACGGCACCCCCCGCCCCCCCCCCCCCCCTGGAAGGTCAAGTTAATAAAATAAATATTGTTTTAATTGATATTTTTTTATATAGCGCCCTATCACAAAATAAGTCATTTAAGGTTACCTTTCCTATAAAACACGTCTATAGCTTGCTCTTTCATTAAACAAACTAAATGGCCTTATGTTATTTATCTTATTTACACGACGGCATGTCATTTCTGTCTCTACATGGTCGCCGTCGTAAACGTAGGGGAAACACTGTAACCTCTACAGTATTCTGTAAAACTATTCAGTATAGGCTTCATAAACTGTCTGGTAGCTGGAGAAAACCAATTTTCCACATTTCCACAGACTAATCGCTCTAATCTCGACCTGCACTTTGCCACTTAGACCTTCCAATCCCAGACCACAAGACAAACACACACACTAATCCCCAAATACCCACTATCTGTCTCCATGGCAACCGGTGCCAGGGACCCTAGTGCATGACCCCACATGTGGAAGTGGATATGAGAGAAAGAGTTTGTAAACAGTCCTATTGGACAATAGGTCTCATGTGGTTTGCCATATAAGGACATGTAGTATAACACTGGACCATTTTTTTTCTATGAAAGATCAACCTGACTGTGTGTGGATTTTCCGACGATGAGTGTGTTGTACTGTTACAATCTGGGTTGTGACTCAGTCAGGTGCTCCAGCCTGCTCTAAGGTCACTCCCCATCCTGAGGAGAAAATCCTCCTTTGCTTCCCATTGCAACAGACAGAAGAATCCATTGGCGAAGTATCCACAACCTTTTATGATATTCACTTAGTATTGTACTGACAAATGTACACTGTGTTCAGTCATGCTAACTGACTACATCTGCATCCGTGAACTCCAGACAGAGAAAACAGCTTCCCATCAGTTGAGCGTGACGATGCTGGAATTAAGGTGCTGGAGAAATGCATGAAATTCTTTTTTTTACAGCTCTGAAATCCTTCTAGTATCTTACTCCCCCTCTCTGTCCCTCCCTGCTCCACTCAAAGAACCAGCCTCCATTTCACCCAACAATGAAACACATTTCAGAATCCAAATCCTCTGAACCACGAAGTGCATCTCTGAAATCCTCTAGTGCAGAGGCGGAGGCCCTATTCACCACAGCGTTATACCTCGGAACGAAAGCGAAAGGCTTGCCTGTCACTTTGATTGGTTAATCCCTGTTGAGGCGTTTTTTGGTAAGCTTTTCCCCAAAAGCACAATAGAGAATCCTGTGAAAACTAAGGATTATAATATGGAAACAGGCTTGATGACCTTTTGAACTACGTCAAAGAAACACAACGGGGCTTTCAAAATACCATAGTGAGTCGCACATTGTCTAATCCAAGTTCCAGAAACTCCTTTGCCCAAAACACTCGACAGCTGAAGAGATGTGCATATTGGAGATACAGCAGCACTATGTAGCCAGGCTGTCTGGAAGCTGCCAGAGTCTTCCCGCAGTGGGACCAGAATAGCTGTGACAGGGCAGCCATGAGGGACGAGTGTCATCACGACCTGCTACCGACGCACGCCGGGGACAACCGAGAGGCCATGATGACAACATGCTGAAGAAGCTTTATTTAAAGCTGTTGACTGCCGAGATATTAGCGATACGTGCTGTAGATGTTCCATACTGCAGTCCTTAATATATCTATACCTTCTCATGTTAAAGGATCAAGGAATAGCATCTACCAGGAATAGGGTTAGGCTTGGTTGCCTTGCAAAACATCTTGGAAACATACCCAACATGTCTGTGAGATGGCTCGCACACTTCCGTTACAATATCTCCACCACATGGCTAGGTTATTATTGACATTTTCATAGGTAATTACACTGTGGGTTCCAGACTATAATTGAGGTCTACTTCCTTCCTCCCAAGGTTCCTTCAATCTAGAGAAGAACTAGAGAAGTGTGCAGAGTGAGGATCAGGAGTGAAACAGCACAAAGAGGACAATACCTCTCCACTTCCCTCTGAAATGAGAGGGCCAGCTGAACACACACTGTTCTGCTGGTTTCCCACATTCACACATGCTCCCTGGAGAAGGGTGGTCATGTCTGTCTGTCTCTTCAAATCTGTGTCTGTCTGTCTGTGCTGTGTGTGCGTTTCTTGAAGACAGACAGATAGACAGACACTCCCTCTTTAGTCCAGACTCTGAGTAAAAAGCCTTTTAGTAAAAGGACACACCATTACACTGTTACCCTGACCAGGTAATGACACCAACATCTACGGAGATCGTAGAAATCTTTCATTTTCCAGACAGTGGACAAATTCACAAGACATACTGAATGAAAAACCGAGTATTTGGCCGGATCTTTGGACAGCTGGGAAAGAGATCTCTCACTCCAAAATCTGAGCTCGCACTCCTGAGGCAGGGCGAGGATCTGAAATGTAAATCAGACGTTATGATAGCGTTCCCCGACACCCACAGCAAGCCGGAGGGCCGCGCACTCCGTTTCTCCTTGTCAACAGTGATCAGAATCACCGCAGCCCAGCCTGTGTTTTCGGCAAACGGGTCCAGAACTTGTGGGGGTCAAAGCCCACAACGGTCGCGCTAACCCGCATTCAGAGCACACCCAGATGCGCTTCCAGAAGAGTACACTTTAAGAAGTCAGATTCTGACTGTGTCTGAGGTAAATGTGGGTCACATTCAACCCAACCCTTCCACATCCACCCTTGACATGAACAATGACATGACTTCCCCTTGCTTTCACTGCCCTCTCCAGCCCACTTTGGCCATCCTTAATTCTTTTACGACTTCCTCTTTACAAGCCGTTTGTTGATGAGGCGCTCATGTGGAGCCCTTCATTGGAACTAACAAAACAACAGCTTTCAGCAGTGACCCAGGGTGGGCAAACCCACCACTGGCAAACTGCCAGCCCCAACTGTCTGATACACAAGACCAGTAATAGCTGGCAGAAAACTACAGGTTAAATGAAAAGCTTTCACAAGAGGGTAATGAAAAAGCTCTTCATTAAATGAAAACGAAGTCGGCACAGTGAAACGCACACAGAAGAGGTCTAGGGATGAGAGGAAAGGATGGGTAGAGGAGAAGATAGCAATTTTTACACAGGCCTTCGATTTCCTTCGAGGGAACCTCTGTGGATTTTCAATTGGTTTCCTCATGACACTTGCCAACGAAGAACCACCTCTAACAGAAAGTTAATTTCCTGAAAAACAAGAGATAGCTGGGATATTCATCCAGCTTAAAGAATGACAGCAGGAAGGGAGGTGAGAGCTGAGCATGTAAGGTGCTGAACTTCTCCACAGCAGAGGAATAGATTCAACTATCCCCCCCCCCCCCCCACCACCACCACCCACGCTACCGCTCCCCTTGACAAATACACCAGAGTGCATAGCATCAGTGCTAAGCTGCTATGTAACATGCATGAGTTTCCCTGAAGCCTTTCCCTGTAGCCTTCCCTGAACCAAAGCCATCTCATCTTTCCTCTCTCTTCACACGGCTGGCCCTGTTGGCGCAGTGCAAAACAATGTGCATCTATTTACAATCAACACACTCCATAAGACACACAGGTTTCTATCGCCGGCAAAAAGTTGGACACTTGCCCTCGTCAGTCCTATTCAATAGACGGAAATTGAGAATCCAAAACATTGCCCTAGTGAAAGGACATGTGGCTCCATCAGCTTGTAGACTAACAATGGATGATCTCCCTGTGTTTGGCCTCCACTTCCTCCTGACACACAACCCTCACAAAGGAGATAGAACCACTGTTGAGGATTGGGACTGAGGACTCAATACTCCTGTCTGAGCAACTCAGTCTGGCTGTGGAGGGTTTATGAGACAGAAATTTAGGATTTGAACTCCTGAAGATTAAAGTAAATTGTTCTAGGGCAATGTCTGTAAACTTCAGAAGATTACAGTAGGTTACTCTAAGTCAATCTGGCCATTGTATTGATCCTTGGTTAGATTAGTTCCACAGTAATAGATTAAGCAAAGAAGGGATAGGGCATAGAAGGTCACTCCACCCCCCCTTACCCCCAACCCCACCTGTCTTCATTGGCTGTGGAATGTCATAGGTGTCACCACAACACCGTTACACGCTCTTCTAAAAGTCTGTTTACACTGCTGTCCTGAAGCAGAGCTGAGCTATGCCATCATGCTGTATACCTCCATGGCTTTATCTAGAAGTCTTATTTGATCTCATTTCAGATAATGTGCTGTCTCCACAGCTACAATATAAGCTTCTCTTGCATCACAGTATACTACAGTGAAACAGTAAACACCGTCTTTACCATTAGTATTGTTTACCCAAAGACATATCTATAGCAGAATTGCACAATTACTGTTGAAAGGTTTGTTTGTTTGTAACCCCTCTCCATCTCTCTCTCTCTCTCTCTCTCTCTCTCTCTCTCTCTCTCTCTCTCTCTCTCTCTCTCTCTCTCTCTCTCTTCCCCCAAACAAGAGATCTATATGGCCTAAATAAGGATCATGGGTATTTATTGCTCCCAGCAGAGTCCTTGGAGAGAAGCGTTGGATTATGGTCTATCCCACGAGGATGTGGCAATGAACAAACACTTGAGAGGCCCATTGAGTCTTGCTGCTCTGGTTCTCTCTGCTCAAACACCAGCTGACCACACAGTATATGCCAAGACAGACATTTATGTCCCTGGAGTGTGTGTTCCCATCTCTGTGTCCAGTAGAGTGGATGTCTCAAGGGCAGAGAGAGGAGAACCCTTCACTGACCAATCACAGGCCAGCTGATCACACTCCTTCCATCACCATGGGCTCACACTTGACTTGCTCCTCCTGAGGAGAAAAGCACTGGTCTGGATCCAATTCAAGACTGCAGGGTTTCATACACACACACACACATAAACAAACAGGAGTATTTACGCTCACACACTATCTCACACCGTCTCTCTCTGCTCTCAAGGACCTTGAACTGTTCATTCTCCTCTCAAGCCTCAATGTCGAAGCTTTGGCTCAATATAAATACAGGCTTCAAAGGGAGGGCTGGTTTAACCCTCTAGAGCCAACACTTTGTTTGAGTTCTGGGCAAGAAGATAATCCATACCAATCCCTAATCTCTGTGGGACTGCCATTTATGAGAAACATTCAAAGTGGTGTAAATACAAAGAGGGAAAAGAAAGGCTGACAAAAGTAATAAAAACAGAAGTCTTTTTTCCGTATTGATCTGTGGTTCAGGAGAAGGCAAGGCAGGACGGTGACTTGAAGGAATTATCTAAGTGAGGAATCAAACCCAGTGGATGACCACAAAGGACAAGAGGATAATCCGATCTATAGGACAATCCCAGGAAATGCTATTTTGAAACACATTGATCTTTTTAAGAATGTTCCCTATAGGGGGAGGATTACGATAGAGCATTTACATGCGCTAAACACACACACATATACACAAACGCACACACTCAGTGTCTCTCACATGCATACATACAGTATGTCTCTCACACACAGCCGCACGCACAAACACATATATTCTTGCTGTGATGACCGATGACCGAGTGCTGCCTCACACATAAACAGCCCTGTCCATTCAGTGAACCCTCACAAGAGGGCCACTGTGCCTCCTCTAACAACAACAGCTTCTCTCAGTCTGGGTCCTCACAGGGAGCTGCTAGTCTGCAACAGCCAAGCAGCTGGGCACTCTTCACCCAACACCCAGCCAATCAAAACAGATGTCCAATCATCAAAGCAACAAGACCTGGCCAATCCGGTCACAGCCCTTTATCTGTTGTTCTGTCCACTCTGAGGTCAGACAGCCATGGCCCAGATCCTGGACAAGTTGATGATGTCACCATAGATTAATAGGTCTGTGTACATTTCAATCAGAAATTATAGAGTGAATGTTAATGTTGCTCATTGATCAATGTGAGTCATTGTGGCAGCCAATCACATGTCCCCAGGGTACAATAACTAACTCAAAGCAGATCTACAGTAGGGTATGGCATTAGGAAATGCATCATGACGAATGCAATTGGACGAGTGGGTGGGGGTCCTTTTAGTGACCAAGAATGTGTTTTTCTTCCAGTGAGAATGATGGGCAGATGGATAGTCATACCTTGTTTGAGAATGGAGGCCTGGCCAGGTTGATGCCATCTCTGATGAGTTTATCTCTGATCATAATCTTCAGCTTCAGTTTGGGATAAATCACCAGCTCTCTCCGATTACTAGTACCGAGCGTCAGGTTCCGCTGTGCACCCAGATAACCCCCGTTGCGGCCGACCCGGTCACTGTTCGGTTCCGTCCAGGACTTTGACCCCCGGAGCTTGGACTCATACTGGTCCACCATGTGGGTGGTGTAAACCTCGGATGCAGAGGACATCGGCTCCAGGGTGAAGTACAGCCCGCAGGCTGTCTCCTTATCCTCTTCTTTCAGCCTTTGCACAGCGTCATGAATTCTTTGCCGGTGGTGGGGTATGTAGACGCCGATGGCATCCAAGTCTGGGTCCCCGATTTGTTTGCAAACTTCCAGATCATCGTAGCCGTTGTCAACAAATGGCTCGACATATTGGGAGAGCTGAAGTGTCTTTAGCCACTCAAAGACAATAACAGGTCCACTGCTTGTCATTTTGAGTGTAACAATGGATAAAGATACTCAAAAAAGCAGGTAGCCTATAAGATTACTTCAGAGGCAGTTACTTCCACATATGAATTTTAAATCGCATTGTAATGACGATACGTAAGCAGTCCGCAAAAGGGTTTAAACCTCGGGCATCGTGAACAAACGTAATGCCGATTATCCATAACCAAGACGGCATGTATTTCAAAAGGTCTTAAATTTCATGATCTTACTTTTCTTCTGTAACTCACAAGTTCAAAAATACGTGGTGAAAAGGTAAAGTAGCCTGTTACAGTCCAACACTACCACGTGAGTTTGACACCTGCCTATATTTGCAGATCAAGGAGAGGACTTCAATTTAGACAGCTCAGCTGACCGACATCGTTTGGACATCGATGTTACTCGCCCATTTTGACTTTGCCGGATTCTTCAGTTTAAATAAAAAATATTAGACAGTGAAAATTAATTCAACAAAAATAATACCTATTCCAGCCACCGCACAAACTGAAGAGCAGCCTTTTGTGGGTTATAATAACCGCGTAATACCCAATTTAACGTTGCGCTTTTGGAGACAGTTTTCCTTACTCTTGTACTGCTTTCAACTCCGCCTTTGGCCCTCTGAAGAAATGGCAATCAGAACAGAACGAGTGGAATCCAGAGTGAACAATGAATGTGAATCTGAAAGTAATCTTACATTAACGAGCGCAGCTGTTAAAAAGCCATATAGTGCCCAACCGATTTGGCTGTGCGATCTGGCCACTCCAAGCCGGTAAGACGGTGCAGATAACGACACTTCCACAGCCAACGCATTCAATATTCCACCAGCAGAACAGCCGGTGCTTGAACCATCCACGCCCCCAAATTCGTTCGTGGTTTTAAAAATAGTGATGGAATTCCTTCTTTACAACCTGTCACCGAACCGCGAAGCGCACGTCCACGGGCTTCCCACGGACAGTCCAAAGTTAACCGCGAGAGTAGCAAAGAAAGATGCCCTGTGGGCAAAACATTTAGACCAGTCGGACAATTTAAATGTACAGTATGGTTTGCTGGTTTGATTTACGTTTCTCTTCCAGACTGTGTGATTTCGTTACTCCGTTCTTCTCTCTGTGGCTCTCTCACTCTCGCTTACACACAGCATACACGCTCTCTATATCACTCATTCAACGTTTCCCTGGATATATTTTTTTTTGCCACGCACTAGTGCCCCCTATGTTACAGCTAGGGTACTGAAGTATTGCTTGCACAGCCGATGACTGTGCCTAACATTGACAACTGCACACTGGTTATTTAACAATGGCATTCCATTGCTTTAATTTTCAAGCTACAGTGATTTTTCCTCACAAGCTACCAAGGATTTGGGCGCTTTTAGCGCTAAACTAATTGGAGCAGCCAGCTCAAGAAAGATATATATTGAATGTTTCCTTGTGTTCTTTGTGTGTGAGTGTCTGTCTGTCTAGTTGTCTGTCTGTCTGTCTGTCTGTGTGTGTTGGTCAGTCTGTTGGTCAATCTGTCTATCTTTCATATCCCTTCTCCACGCTTATCTGCACATGTTGCCTCATACAACAACATCAGTCCAAGGTAACCTGGTCAGTCTGGACAGGATACCCTCCCAGGATACCCAAACACAGGTAAGAGTCCAACATTGAGAGGGGTGAGGGTGGGCAGGAGGGTGTGTATTGGAAAGGGGGTGGTGGTGGGTGGGGGGGATTGCGGTGTCCAACAGGACTCTGGGTAGTGAGCTTGGTGATGCATGTTTTATCAAACCCGAGCTGACAGCTTGTTAGAGGTCAGTTTGATCCAATCACATCCCACACTGGCTGGAAGTGATCTGCCTGGCTGATTATGACATGCTGCTCACACAGCAGAGCAAACACATCGCCGATGAGAGGTGGACGAGCATCGCAAGCAGGACTCCCCCCTCCCATATACACACACACACACACACACTCACACACACACACGCACACTCACCCCCTCCCATATACACACACACACACACACTCACTCACACACACACACTCCCCCCTCCCATATACACACACACACACACACACACTCACCCCCTCCCATCCCTCCACCCCTGATTTGAGTAGAACGGCAGAAGCATGCCAGAAATACATGTCAGGATATTAGATTCAGTCAGGGCAGAGAGCTGAGAGGATTCTCAATTGCCTGACACAACATGATAACATGAGCTTCTTTGCCAACAATGTACAACAATGTAGACACCAATGTAGACAACAACCAGGTGTTGGTAAACAGTCTACTGGATGAGTGTACCTCTCAGTTATTTTACAGAAATGTTTTTTATTGAATAATGTGTAACACAATACCTCTATTTTCCCACAGATATCAAAGCACCACAGCTAACAATCAAAAGCTTTCAGCCAATCTAATAAAGACACAATTCACCTATTTCACTTTGTTGCTCATGAAATAACTTCCATTAGACTAACAGTATATGTGCACTGTGTCCTGTGTTTTTTCTGTATGTTAATTTCCTGTTATCCTGTATGTATGTATGATGTCAGAACCAATGTATACAGATTTCTTGGCGCTGGTCATGTGACTGATAAAGAATATGAAAAGCAACCCCCCCATGCTGACTCAGCACTCTACAGTGCCTCGGACATCTGTGCCTACACTTTCCTACCAAAAGCTCAGTCATCTAAATCTGCTTACACATCAGGGTGTTGATTCAGATCTGTTTAGATGTGGTCTCTAACTCTGAACCAGTTCTCAACATCTTCCCTACCCACCAGACAGGCTGTGCCCACGACTGATGGGTTAGGTCACGTCCATGTGGTCACACACTATCCTCTCCCCTCTTCTTCTCTCCTCTCCTCCGCTCATCCTTCTCACTACTCCCCTCCTCTCCTACTCTTCACTGCTCCTCTGTTCTCCTTTCCACTCCTATCAGAGTGACAAGGCATTAGATTGGTTACAGGAACAGGGGATTATGGTGGCAGAGTGGCAGATGGGTAGAGAGGACCTGGTGAGCTCTATGCTGGGTAGACTCAGAGTGATATCAGCAGGCTTTGCCAGTAATGCCATGTTTCCACACCACTTACCCAGCTCCGGTTAACAATGAAATGGGAGCAGGAAGGGGGCACAAACCCACTGCAGTAGCTCACTTGATCGGCATCTATTTACATATCAGGTCTTCATATGAAAAAAAGCTTTTTTACAAACTTCACTTACTGTAATCAAATCTGATCGATAGACGACCAGACAGATTCAAAGACAACCAGAGCATGACAAGTGTCCACACACTGTAGTCTTTTATACTGTTGTCTATGCCAATGTTAACCCTAACAAGTTTCTTTCTCTATGAAACAGTCTACGGTTCGCATTGGGTCTCCTTGGCTACCAGCTTGTAGGTGAAAACCTCGGCGGCTCTCATTTAGAAAATCCTTTGAAATCCTGTCAAGAAACCTGCGTTAGGAACATGGGGATTGAGGAGCACGTTGTGCCAGTTGCTAGGGCGCCTGCATGGGTTAGACCAGGCTTTTACAGGTGGGCATCTTTTAGCTTAACGATTGAAATATAAAGCTTTGCACTGTCCATTTTTTTTTAATGAGAATTGAAGTCTCAGGAAGGGAGACAGAAGCTCAGGTGGCCTTAAATGCCAAACACACAACAGCAATTAATTCTTAGACTTAAAGATGAAATGACACATGACTCATAGCTTTACTTGTGGGCTACGGGTACGGAACAACTGAAGGGACACACAGTGCGAGTGGCACTGTATATCTAGATCAGGCTGTGCTTCAGTAACATGAGAGGAAAACCACCATCTCCTGTCCTGCTGTTGTCATCTCTGGACTCTCTGGAGAGACAGTACATGAATGGGCGAGAGATAGAGAGCATAACAGAGAGACAGGACATGGATGGGAGAGAGATAGAGAGTATAACAGAGAGACAGGACATGGATAGGCGAGAGATAGAGAGTATAACAGAGAGACAGGACATGGATGGGAGAGAGATAGAGAGTATAACAGAGAGACAAGACATGGATGGGAGAGAGATAGAGAGTATAACAGAGAGACAGAAAGAAACAGAGGGATAGAGAACAGCTTCTGCAGGGGCAGTTACGGCAACAGTAGATACTCCAGGTACTGATGGTTGCCTTTGATTAGAGTCTCTGACTGGGTTTACTGTATCCTATTAACATGATTTTCCCACAGTAGTTCTTCCGTAAGACTATCTGACCAAATTTACCAACATTGATAGCCCACCAGCTGAAAAAACTGAAAAACCCCATCTCAAAATGGAAGTCAATTTATTTGCTAGTGAGGTGAAGGTGAGAGATTATGAGCATCAGAATGAAACGGGATAGTGAGGGGTTTAGTCTATAACCTTTACTGAAGGTATGCAGCACCAAAAGAACCATTTGAGGATAAAGCAAGAAAATAAGAAGCTTGTTGCGATCTCTGGCAATCTCAGATAAGCTATTCAAAACAAAGAGATATTCCACTGGCTCTCTGGTCAAGGCCAGGGAGTGGATCCATCACAGGCCTCCAGGAACATTGAACCTGGAGCTGGAAAAGACCTGATCTGTCTGCATGCTCTTTTAATTACACACGGCTGGGTGGGTTCCAATCCCTGGAGACCCCTGGTAATTCACACACGTCAGGAGAGCACAAGCCCTCGACTGGCAGCTCATGTAGCTCTGCAGACCCTACCTAGAAGGGGGGTGTGTGTGGAGGGTGGGGGGGGGGAGGGTGCAGACACATAGGTAGAGAAGAGGAGAAAGTACATGAGAGAAAAATAGGGTGTGTGAAGACAGGGGAGAGAGACAGAGAAAGAGTGTGAGAGGAAGGGGGATACATGAGAGAGAGGGGGGTATAGAGGGATTGAGAAACAGCTAATCTCCCTTGGGGGCAGTCTAGGGTTAATTCAGGGAGCAAATTCCATTGTAAGGGGCCACAGGCTGCTGTCAATCATTCCATCTGACACAACCCTGCCCACATACTTCCTGTGGGAGACCCAATCATCTGTCTGTTTTCAGCTCCACAAAAGCAATCATACTGCAGCAACACTGACAGGCTGTGTGATTATGTAAACCATCCCAGAGGTGGATACTTTCCTGTATTCAGTTCTAAAACCATTTATTTTCACTCGCAAGATCAGCATTATTGACCAATTAGAGCGCTGTTTTGCAGGAAGAACTTCACTCAGTCTACTGTCGTAATTATCCTAGACAAACAGGCAGACAGAAAGACTTATTGGCAGGGAGGTATGCAGGCAGGCACACAGGCTGGTTGTCAGGCTGGTAGTCAGGCAGATGGGCAGTCAGGCAGGCAGACAGACAGGCAGACAGGTTGGTCAGCTACTAAATGCTCTCGCAGTCTCCTTAGGAGAGAATAAAATATTTTTTTTATATACCTTTTGGCTTCAATTTACTGTCTCTAGTATTCTGTCACCTCCAACTGAAACTTGATTATACTGAAACAGTCATTTAATAAAAGAGCCCGGTTTTGACTGAGAAAATCATTAAAATACCTAGAGCTTTTATTAGCTTATTAAGTTATCAAAGAGAGAGAGAGAAAGAGAGTTAAAAGCCTTTTTGCTAATGAAGGACTTAACGACCGCACAGAACAATCGTTAAAAGGATGCGAGTTCATTTTTGTTGATAATGTATAAAAGTGTGTTAAGTGACTGAAAACACCCATTAAGTGTACCCCCCCAACAACAACAAAATATCACATCATGTTCAACTATCCAGGTAATGAGGTGATGATGTGCCTGATCGAGGTGTCCATCCGTGAAGTCTAGAGGGATAGAGCCTTGAGTTTAGTTATAACCACAGATTATGTTGGACTGTTTAGACGTAACATCAGATAGTACTGTAGATCCACCATTCCTCATCCTGAAATTCCTCCCTATCTATTTCTCTGCAACCAACTATCTCCTATCTACCAGAATCAGGACATTTAATGGAATTAAACCAGAGCTTTAAAGTCTTCAACTGTTATCTTTGAACTCCAGAGGAAACTTCCAGGCGACTGATAGAGGTTCTGGTGTGGGCTAGGGGTTGGCTTCTCTGTAATAACATCTGTCTAACCTGACTGACATTAACTGCAGAGGAAGACAAGGAAAAGAAGGAGTTAGCTGGGAAGAGATCCGAGATCTGCATGCCCCCTGTCCCACCTCGCGTCTCCCATCCTCTGCTGTCTTGCTTTGTCCAAGCCACTGGCAACCCTGTTAATATGTGAACATCGTCCACTTGATGCCGCCTGCTAATTCATATGGACAGCATGCACTATATAAACTTTCCTTATTTGCTAAAGCGGATTATGTATGCATGGTATGCAAATTTGGTACAAGGCTTCTGGCAATGTGAATTGCGAAATTGTAAATATTGATGTAAGCGGAGTTCATGTGCTGCATGCATTGCTGCCCTGATGTTGCTCTTCCCTTTCCTGAGTCAAGATGTCAGATACACAGGTGTCCTGCCAACCCAGTACGTGGTACACACACAGTACATGGTAATACACTCATTGTGTGTGTCCACACAAAATGGACACACAACTACACACCCACATACACACACACGCACACTGCATATACACACTCAATCATACACACCTAAAGGTCAGAGGGTCAGCCAGGTCCATCAGAAGGTCCTGGAGGAGGGCTGATTCTGGGACTGAAACCCTGTCTAATCTACACCATAACCAGGGGATCTTTAACTGCTTGTTGAATCCAGTGGAACCCTGAGGTAAAGCAGACCTCATAACAATGTGTGTGTAATGGACAGAGCACTGACAGTATGGTTTGTAATCAATTTAAGCATTTCTTAGTTAGCTTCAGACTGAGTGCTAGTCATTCATAATCATGCCCGCGTTGGTCTGGGACAGTACATGGAGAAAGCTACAATAACACACCAGCTGGAATAAGACTTAATGTCTGCTGTATGAACTCATGTTTCAAAGTGACATTTTATAGTGAGTGTGCGCGAGAAAGAAAAGGGAGAGAAAAATCAGTGTGTGTGCAAGCGCAAAGAAGCTAAAAAAAGGGAAATGTGACGTGACTAGGAGAAGTATCCCCAGAGAGATCCAACCACGCAGAAAACTCCAATTAATAAAGATTAGTTCTCTTCCTGCAGCGCTCCTTTCCCCGCTTAATTAAAACAAGGTGATTGAAGAGCGAAAAGTCATCCAATGGCCCAGCTTCATCAGAATGGCCTATTTAATCCTCTAGAACCTTCACACACTTATACAAAATGTCCCTTTGTAGCTTGTAGTTGACTCAAGTTGACTTCAACAATCTCAACCGAATGGTGTGGTCTTGGCGTACGCTTAATGGGGATGCGTTACAGACTGAGTGGACTGAACTCAGGGAATTGAAAGCAAGACTCACCATTGAGAAACCCCCTCCAAGGAAATGCAGGAGGTCTGGAGGGTCTACAAAGCTGATGGAGACCACCACAGTCTGGGTGGAGCAGGAGGTCTGCAGAGCTACATGTACTGGACACTGCCAGAGTTTGTTGACCTGAGGAAGCAGGAGACAGATGGTGAAGGAAGGTGAGGAACAGCTCTGGAGTCAGTCTCAGCTCTGAGAACAGCAGACTTTTTTATGATCTCTGGTGAACCATTATCTTAACGTTTTACACACACCGACACACACATGCATACCCACACATCCGGTAGGACGAGTAAGGTGCCAAACAACAGAGGGAGATGATGGAAAGCTGATGGATTATCGAACCTGGAGTTTCACAGCTATATTCATCTCCTCGGTGTGACAGCCAATGACAGATGGAACGGACCACGCTCCATTTTTCATTAGGGGTCATTACATGAGACAATGATGGGTGTGAGAAATCAAACAAAGCAGGAGCCCATTTCCTGCAACGGGGGAGAAGAAACGACAAAATCAATCAACGACCACGTTTGAATCTCCACCCTCCGACGAGAAGGACCTCATTGATTATGACGGCTGTGCCGTGTTGTCAACATTCTGTCGCCGGGGTAACAAGCAAACAAAATGTGTTGTTTGTAAGACATCGGGGTTTGCGAGGGTGTGGAGGCACCTCTGACAACTTAATGTGTAAAGAAAAAAACAAGATTCAAAACAGAAATACTGAGATGCATATTATTCGTCATTTTGACATCACCCATGAGGCCGTCCTCCTCCCACTCAGCCCTATCTCTCCCAGACAGGGTGTATCTACTCGTTCTCCGTCGACCATACACTCCCACGCACAACCGCTGACACCCCAATTGCTAGCCAATTGGGGTGGCTCTGGGACCCACACAGAGAAAGGAGAGCTGGAACAGAATTTCTCTGCTGGTGATTTCTCATGATTCATCAGTAAAGCCAAGCAGAATGGATATTGTGTGTGTGTGTGTGTGTGTGTGTAGGAATGCACAGTATGCATGCGTGTGTGTTTGTTCTTGGGAGCCTGAGCGGGAGCACCAGCAGAAGCAGACTAAGGTGTTGGCCAGAGCGCCTTTCACTTAAGAATAATGGATCCAGTTTCACACACATCCGACAGCTATCCTATAGCTTTTATTTTTTCAGATTGTCAAGTACAGGAAAGGATTTGAATGGTAAGATCTCATTAAGATTACATTAATAAAGAAGGGGGTATTACAGTAAGACAGGAAGCAGATACCGTGAAACTGGCAGAAAAGATGAGAACAAAGAATATGATGATATTATTACCATGTTGACTGTATTCCTAAAATACAGGAGATACATCGGTAATGAAATAAAGTACTGAAATCATCCATGAGATTGATACCTGAACAAAAAAGTCAGGTGACCTGGAGTCAGGCAACCTAGGGTCAGGTGATCTGGGGCCAGTCAAGCCAAGCAGAGGGAGTGTTGAGGCAGCCTGTGAGGGCCTGGTGAGAGGTCCCCACAGAGCAGCACCTCTGCACATCCTCCAGGGGGTTATTGATATCACTGATAGTAGTATTGACCTGATATTACTGATAGTAGTATTGACCTGATATTACTGATAGTAGTATTGACCTGATATCACTGATAGTAGTATTGACCTGATATTACTGATAGTAGTATTGACCTGATATTACTGATAGTAGTATTGACCTGATATTACTGATAGTAGTATTGACCTGATATTACTGATAGTAGTATTGACCTGATATCACTGATAGTAGTATTGACCTGATATCACTGATAGTAGTATTGACCTGATATTACTGATAGTAGTATTGACCTGATATCACTGATAGTAGTATTGACCTGATATCACTGATAGTAGTATTGACCTGATATCACTGATAGTAGTATTGACCTGATATCACTGATAGTAGTATTGACCTGATATTACTGATAGTAGTATTGACCTGATATTACTGATAGTAGTATTGACCTGATATTACTGATAGTAGTATTGACCTGATATCACTGATAGTAGTATTGACCTGATATCACTGATAGTAGTATTGACCTGATATTACTGATAGTAGTATTGACCTGATATCACTGATAGTAGTATTGACCTGATATCACTGATAGTAGTATTGACCTGATATTACTGATAGTAGTATTGACCTGATATTACTGATAGTAGTATTGACCTGATATTACTGATAGTAGTATTGACCTGATATTACTGATAGTAGTATTGACCTGATATTACTGATAGTAGTATTGACCTGATATCACTGATAGTAGTATTGACCTGATATTACTGATAGTAGTATTGACCTGATATCACTGATAGTATTATTGATCTGAACAAGATCTGGGAGGATGTGGACTGACATTGCTGTCACGGCACAGTGATACGTGTTCTGTGTGCATGTGTGTGTTTGTGTGTGTATGTGTGCGTTAGGGAGAAAGAAAAGGCAAGAGGAAAGAAAAAAAAGACAGTGACTGAATGTCTGATGTGTGTGTGAGAGAGAACAAGCAAGAAAGAGAGAGAGGGAGAGAGAGAGAGAGAGAGAGGGAGAGGGAGAGGGAGAGGGAGAGGGAGAGGGAGAGGGAGAGGGAGAGGGAGAGGAGAATGCATAATAAGCATCTTCCCATCTTTTGCATTCTCCTGCTGTCACCTTTAGTGTATTACAGTAAAGGATTACCATGCACACACACACACACACACACACACACACACACACACACACACACACACACACACACACACACACACACACACACACACACACACACACACACACACACACAGTGTCAATCCTATAAATTAAATAAGAGACTTCGCAGGCAACAGGATTGACTATGAGCTACCAGACACTGCTGACACCTCCAGACTGAGAACATTACGATCAATGTTCAATATTAGATCTTTTTACTCCAACACCTTCATACATGTTAGATTTCTCATCTGTCTAGTCCGGGTTCATGACATCTGGTAAGGGAGCCTCATAGTTCCTAGTCTGCAACATCTCATGACCAATTCAGGACCTCCACAACTTTCCAGAGAGCATCAGAACACTGCCTGGCTCCTCCCAGAGCTGTGCTTCCGTGCTCCCAACTGCCTGAGTTGATCCCCAAGATGGATTATGTACAGTATGTCTGAAGACTTAATGTGTTTAATATCTAATTTTCTGCTTAAGTAAGCTCCTTCAAACATGCTCCATGATTAAGCAGAGAAATGGCTCGCTGAACCTCCGGGACCGGGCTGTGCCCCCACCCCACCTCCTGACACCTCCCACACACCCTACACGCTCCAACCTCCCCCCTGGTCTCTGCTCCTTCTCTAGAAGTAGGCCAGGGCACTCTGGTGGGACCGTGCCTTTTCACTTTCATGAAGAGGCAGACACGGTATGTGTTTGATGTTTAGTCACAAGTTGGTTTACTGCTGCAGAGGCTGTGGAGTGTGTGTGGCACTGAAGACTTTGATGGAAAGAGTAGGCTGTGCTCCTTGTACTGGTTTCATTCACCAGACTGTATTTAATCTGTTTGCTATTCACATGTATGGTTTGAGAATGGTTCTCAAGTGTTGCCAATATAAACCACACATGCCATGTAAATGATACAAGTTTGTTTTGGACCAGCACACTAGGGGGTCAGATGGCTGAGCGGTTAGGGTTTTGGGCAATTAATCAGAAGGTTGCCGGTTTGATTCCTGGCCGTGAAAAATGATGTTGTGTCCTTGGGCAAGACACTTCACCCTCCTTGCCTCGGGCAGAATGTCCCTGTACTCACTGTAAGTCGCTCTGGATAAGAGCGTCTGCTAAATGACTAAATGTAAATGTAGCACACTCGCACACACGTACATGCGCGTGTCATCATCCGAGAATAGCTTGCGTGTGTATTATGATGGTTTTAAATGACAGAAGTAGGACCAGAATAACTCCTTATAATCCTGATTCTCAGGCAGAGGGACACCCCTCTCCCTCCCTCTGCCTCCGTGTTCCCTCTCCCTCCCTCTGCCTCCGTGTTCCCTCTGCCTCTGTGTTCCCTCTGCCCCCCTCTCCCTCCCTCTGCCTCCGTGTTCCCTCTCCCTCCCTCTGCCTCCGTGTTCCCTCTGCCCCCCTCTCCCTCCCTCTGCCTCCGTGTTCCCTCTGCCTCTGTGTTCCCTCTGCCTCCCTCTCCCTCCCTCTGCCTCCATGTTCCCTCTCCCTCCTTGTGAATCTGAAATACACTCTCTCAACCACATACTGTACATCAACACACTCTCCAACACACACGGCCTGGAACACCAACACGCACTGTCTACCACACAACCAGCAAGTCCAAAACACACTGTCTGGAGTAGACCAACACACACACTACAAAACCAACACTGTCTCTGGAGCCAGTTTCGAAAGGGACCAGTTTAGATACACCAGATGCTCCACCTCATCCAGTATCCCAGTATCAGTCCATCTCTTCTGTGATCTCCTACCGTCAGGAGAGCCAGGAGGCATGATCGTTCTGATGGATGCCAGAATCTTCCGTCCATTACTGAGTCTGAAGTGGGAGGGGTGTGTGAGGGTCAAACCCTTCAGCAGGTCTCCTCCACGTGACCCTCAACACCCTCAATCCCACCAATTACGGACCGATTCTCTTCGAGGTTTCCAAACAGTTAACGGGCTGTCAGATCATCGGGCTCTATAAATATAACATGTCTGTCATTATAATAATATTCCTATTTAAATGCATGAACAAATGCTTTTCCTGCAGGGGGGTTCTGTGCATCTGAATGGCTGGGGTTTAGGTTTTGACAGATCTGCTGATATTCTCTCCATACCGCTTATCATCAGTTAGATCTGTGGCTTGGTTCTGTCACACTTGCAGACGTCTCCAGTGTTCTCTGTGGAGGGCTCTGTCTGTAATGATGGCTTTGGGAGGGAATGGAGTAAGGAAACACATTTCTCGTTTCATTGTTGAGTCAGTACATGGCTGGTACAAAAGTACATGTCCATTTACTTAGACCCTTCACAGTATGTTGAAGATCCTCCATGCAAATCAGTGCTGTGCTGTATTAGGAAATGTTTCCAAATAAACAGTTCCATATCCTTTTGCTTTAGTTTGTTGTGGAATCTCTCCAATCTAAACATATACTAAAGTGAAAAAAGAGAATGAAGTTGATAATATTCCAGTGCTGAAATATTGCTTTAAACAAAGCTCAACCAAGTCTGTTTTACATTTCAAGTTTTTATCCTTAGGGGATTCATTCAACGTCTTCTTCAGCTGTAGTTGGCTTTGTAATAGACTATTGTTTTGGAGAAAAAATTTAAGATAGATGTTTGGTCAGGTGTATGGCATACAAGACAATATATCGTATATACCTTCACATTTGCAATGGGTGAATATTTTTGATAACAAGTCAGCATTCACAGTGATACATTTTTACTTCCTGACTGTTGTAGTGGAGTGGATGTTTAGATGAGGATGGACGGCCATGACTCATGCAAACCTTGGCCTTGACAAAATGTTTTAAGAGCTGTGGAGGTGGTAAGTTATCAGATGGCCTCAAACCTTGGTCCTGAGAGAATGTGTTATTTCTCCTCCTACAGTCGCTTACAATGTGACTGTTCACACACCCCAATCAGTGAAACACAAGACTAGGCTTAGACTAGCTTGAGGCTAACATAGGTACCTTAAATGGGATTGTCTAGGCTTGGCTGGAATGGGCTAGGCGATGTATTGCTAAGCTATGATGTGAGGCTGGGAGCTAGATTTAGATCTCGTCAACAATGAGAATCTACTGTTGAAGTATAACACTGAATAATAGTCTTAAAGCAACCTGCTCTGTCACATCACAACAAATCGATCCTTCCACACAGAACTAGTGGCTCCACTCCGCCACATTCAGCTTCAGAAGCAAGACATTAGTATAGAGGAAGATAGATGAGAATAAAGACTGCTGTTTAATTAAAGCTTCCACTATCAGAACTGTCACCTGTCGTGAAACCCTTGTTCCCTGAAGGAGGGGGCCGTTATTTACAGCAAACCTAAAGGCGTCACACGGAGGAGGGTACAACAGGATCACACTAGTCCCCGGTGGCCAGATTAGAGGATTTAAAGAGAAGGAAAGAGAATGTCACATGGATTCAGGAGACCAGCCTTGGCTCTAAACCTGGATACTGGTGTTCCTGTTCAACCCACCATCATTTTGGTTCATTTCCAGTTTTGTATGACATAGCTTCATCGAGTGAATGGACAGTGTAACGTGCTCATATGCTTCAATACAAGTTTAGATTTTGTGTCTATATATAATATGGTACATTACGTAATTCACCAGATGAAAAGAACAGTGTCATTGCACACAGGAGACTGTTGACAGAGGATGAAAGCAGGCTTCTATTGTATATGTCGACTTGCCCTCAATTTCCATGGCGATGTCAGTGGAGAGGTCCAGGAGAGCAGTGCTGCAGTGGACACAGTTACTTCCTGGACAGGTTAGAGGGCTCAGAAGCAGACAACACACAGTAGTTCTCTCTAGGTAGGAGTTTAATGGCTCAGCCAGGATTATCTCTGCACACAGAATATGTTTTATGTGTGCATTCCTTTCCTCGGCTGCATGGAACCATTCAAAAATGTATTACTTTTTGATAGGTGATGAAATATGTGTGTGTGTGTGTGTGCAGTGTGTGTGCATGATCTGTGTTGTGTATGGCAGGCCTGTGTGCCTATGTGTTTGCAAGCTATGTGTGTGCCTGTGAGTGTCTGTGTGTATCTGAGTGTGTGTTTGCGTGTGCACGCGCATGCGCCCAGGTATAACAGAGTCAATAAAAAGGCAGTGTAATCCTATTAGGATTTCCATCCCCTCTCTCCCTGTCTGTCCTTGAAGACCTCTCATGGCCTTGTGTCTCTCCCTCCCCTTGAATACATAACACTAACACACACAAACACAAAAGCACACATACACTCACACATGCACAGATAGACACACACATAGACTAACCCCCCCCGCACACACACCCATACACATACATCAAGTTTGTCCCCGTCTCATTTTCTTTTGGCATTTATTAGCATTATACATCCGTCAATGATCCCATTTCCTCTCCCCCAAGGTCCCATTTTGACAAATGTACTAACATTTACTGAATGTCATTGTTGTTTGTACCCCTGAATGTCACTGGACATCCACTCCATGAGCATGATGGACAATGCCTTGTCAAACACACCTCTCCAGTGTGTCCAGGTAAAATGAAGACACATGACCAGACAGAGGACAGACAGGGGTCTCCCCCCTCGTCGCTTTCCGCTCACAGCCTTTCACTAAACCCCCCGTCTCAACAACAGAGTCGCTGACATTACGATGGAGCAGATGAAGGCCGTACATCTGGATTACCCGGTGAAATGTCAGTCAGAAACACAGACAGGAAAACGTGCTGGATGGACGACTCCTAAAAGGCTGTTTTGATGCAGCCACACTCCAGGAGAGCAGGGACAGACTCTATTAGAATTAAATAAGCAGCATATCAATTGAGCGGATGAAAACATAGCAGCTCATGGCAATAAAGAGAAACATCATATTCTCTGTCGAGGGTATTCTTGAGACTGACCTTGGGAGAAATCTCATTTACATGTAAATGATACCAGTGGCATCTGTTGTAATTGTGGCCTGAACTCCACGTTTGAAAGGGCACATGCGCTTACTGTTTAAATGCCAGCACCTTGAAACCATTGAAATAAAAGAAGAAAAACAAAGACGTAAAAGAAGCACGACTATGAGGAAATAAACAACAAGAACATACAAAAAGTATATCCTCGCTCTTCAGATGCTTTTGCAGTACATCTCTTGTTCAAAATGCATGGACATTTCAACCCCACAGAATCACACTGTGATTTCCATACACATTCAAGTTGTTCGTAGCAAAATAGTAGCAATTTGAACCAACAAAAGTGTGGTGAATCAACACACAGGACATGACTAACTGAGCTCCAGAGACCTGTGTCAGAACCTCCTTGAATGACCTGCAGGTTTGGACTACAGTGGAAAGATAACTTGACACACGACACACCCACAACCATCACCTAGCATGGCTACTGAAATAATCATTCATTATTCATCACTGAGCATGTGCAGAAATGTGATCCCCCCTGGATGCGCTGGCTGTGACGGATTGATGATCAAGATGGTGGGGTGGGTAGGAAAGCCAAATTAGGGAACATCCTTGATGTATAATTCATGAGGTGACAGTAATGGAGTCACACGATTGGCCGTTCTGCCTTTGCATATAGATACAGTTCTGCTTTGCAGGTGGTCCCTAGATGAAACATTGCAGAATATGGCATAACAGGGAATTTATAGTGTTTTTCATGCTTTAATAGAGTAATCAATTGCGATGGTTAAACAGAGAGGGAGGAAGGGAGAGAGAAAGTGAGAGGTTGAAAGATTGGGAAGGAAAGAGATACGTAGAGAGAAAACAAGTTACTGCCTGCTACTCAACATTAGACAGGCCCACCAATCCTGGACCACAATGCATTGAACCCCCCTCTCTGTGAAAACCCAGTAGTTGAGGGTGGGTCTGCTTGGAGACCAGGCTGGTGGGCTTGGGTAGCGCTAGGGTAGCCCTGGGGTAGCGCTGGGTTAGCGCTGGGGTAGCGATGTAGAGTAGCATGGTCCTCTTTAATGAGCTGCTCTGGGTTTTAGAGGCTTCTCGCTGACACACCACTGAGTGGCTGGGAGAAGAAATGGAAAGAGATACAGTTTAATATAGAGTTTGGATTTCAACATTTTCTGTCATTCTTAGCTCAGCAATTGAACAAGCTAGAGCTGTGTGACCCTCGAGTCAGAGTAATAATAGCAAACTTACCAATAGGGTTTACTCTGACGGTTTACTCTGTTGTCAGATTAAATTTCATTTTGATATTGTTGGTTATCTTCACAGTCACCAAGTTTGTTCAAGTCTCAGAGGAATATTTTTTTTTAAGAGATTGTCAAAGTAAAGAAGACTGAGAGGTAAAAAGTGACATATTTTATTACCATAACAAAGGAGAACATTACAAAAACATCCTCTGACAGAAGGTGTTGTGTTCAAGTTCCGTTACATGTTTGCATCCCCTCTCAGTTCCCATTGGAATAGCTCTTTGATTCAGGAAGTTTGGAAGAAGGCGGAATGTATGATGTGGTTCATGAATAATGCAATTGTGTTTCAGACAGATTTGTTTACTGGGCGAGGCATTTTCTTCAGAAAGGACTTTGATGGTGACAAAGTTATTTCTTATTTCAACACCTCGGAGGCGACATGATAATCTGCGCCAACACGATTCAACAAACAAAATGTAAAAGAACAATAAAAAGAGAAAGAGGAAAAAAAGATTTGGACTAGTTTGAAAAAAGTAGTAGTTTTTTTTGCGTCCCAGGGTAGTGAGACATTGAAATCTGGAAAAGTGCTTAATATTTTAACAAGGTTGAACTTGCAGCCCTCTTAAAACCATAGAAACATCAAACTTCTCCTCATGGTTCAATAATAGTCAGAGCAAAGAGAAGAAGAAATATGATAAATAGTTTGGGAACTTGAGATCTGTTGCTGTGATTCTATTGTGAAGGCAAGATATGACAGGAGATAGACAACAAAAGAAAGTGGAATGGATAGAATGTAGAGATGGGAAACACAAACTGAGCTAGGTTCCAAGGGGATATATACATCACAGATATTGAGACCAGCTACGAGGTATTTCATCCAATGTTGCTGTCAGAGATCTGCTAACCAACCAACACCCTCAGTGAATTCTTTCTTTTTCTATTTCATTATGGTCTATTTATTTCCAAGCTACTTACTCTGATAATGGATATGACAGTTTTACCACTGTCTGAACATCCACTACAGGCTACAAATACTCCCTCTGCTTGTTAACCAAATGACCTGCTGACACTGATGTCTACTGCCTTCAGGAGAGGACTGTGAAATCCCTCAGTCCACTGCAACAATTTTAACCATTGCAATAATACAGAGGCTCTGTTTGTGTGTGTGAGTGTGGTTGTGTGCACGTACGTACGTTTGTTTGTGTGAAAACAGTTTGTGTGTGCATGTGTGTGTACAGTATGTGTGTGTAGGGGGGAGGGGTTCCTTGTGTGTGAATATGTGTACAGCAAGAGGAATGCCAGACTGTTCCAGAACGAGACATATGATCTCAGTGATCTGATCTGCCACCTTCAAACATACACATGACTTGATCTCTGACTGGGAGTCTATGGCCTGAGATCAATATAACTGTTTATGGCACAACACCTCAAATCTCTGGTAAGAGTGTGAGACATGGTACAGCAAGCATGTCTATGCAAGTTTGGATACACCATCACATACATCTGGTGGCAGTTAGACTCTATGTCGTGTTTGTACAGGGAACTTAATCAAAGTGGACATGTGTACTCACTCCACAGTCTAAGAATGACATTGGGACACATGGCCACTCATATTTTGTTCTGGAAAGTATTTAGTTGATGAATTCCAGAAGGAAGAGTACTTTTTGTGCTGGAGATGCATGGCTGAAGTGATACGAGTCACACTGTCGTCATGTAAAGGTCCTTGTCGTCATGTAAAGGTCCTTGTCGTCATGTACAGGTCCTTGCCCTCACCTGTCTTTCTCCTATGACCTGAATAGCCAAGCTTCTGTGGGCCAGAGAAGGGCTTCCTGAGGGCACAATGTCCCCTACGTGAGACTTGGTCCTGAAGCAGCATTCCAAATCAGGATGTTCATCTCCACTGGGAATGCATCGCATTGTTCTATCTTGCCCTCTCTTTTTTCTTTGATCTTGTAGCATCATCCTGAAACCTGTAAGGCTCTTGGCTTTGAAACAGCTATCCTTTCGACGCAATGGGGAAAGAATCCATACAAAAGTACCACTAACCATTGTTGGCTGGTAATATGTGCTTAGCTAGTGTGCCAGAAACATCCCCCTCTCTCTCTCTGTGCCTCTCAGTGCTGGCAGCAAGCTGGAGGGCATGGTCAGCCTGGCATGTGGCCTACATATATATAAATGTATATATATCGACTGAGATGGGGATCGCAGTGTCAACGACCTAATGATTACCCACAATGCACAGGGAAAAACAGTTGTGTCCGTTAACATTATTGTTCAGTCGGTACTGCGTTTGGAAACAGCCTTTGCGAACAGCTCTGAGGCCTGGTGTTTCTCAGAAAAACCCAAATGACCATGAGTGGCTGTATGAGCACATCTGAACCATGCAAACAGGGGAGATGATCGACCCAGAGAACAACAGCAGGCGTGGAAAGTGATTTGGTAGAGAGAGAATGGGCCATTATGGTGGTCTGACAAACCAGGGCAGAACAAAGAATGCAGACGCCTTTAACTGAAACTGTTCCTGGAGTACCATTACCAGACTGTCTGGCTTTGAATGCAGGCACTGTATGTGTATACAAAGCTACACTCAATTAAACAGGCCCCTCACGCAGAGGATGGGTGATAAAATGGCCCACCACGGACAAGCACGGGCACCAAATGTTTTCCAGCTG
The DNA here is from genome assembly GCF_963692335.1 of Osmerus eperlanus. Classification (NCBI taxonomy): domain Eukaryota; kingdom Metazoa; phylum Chordata; class Actinopteri; order Osmeriformes; family Osmeridae; genus Osmerus; species Osmerus eperlanus. Next base: position 7,400,339 of record NC_085025.1, read on the forward strand.
AGACAATTACATCAGGTGACCTATGAGGGCTCTGTGCAAACAGTGCTCAGTAAAATCAATTTCAAGTGGTCAAATTACTAAAGTGTCATTTTCACTTGGTATCTTTTGTCAGGTTGAGGGGAATCCTCTGAGAGTGATTGAAAGGACTGGCATCAGGGAGACCTCTACATGTCCTCCCCCTCCCCGTCCCTGCCCCCGCCCTCCACCCTTTGTAGCCACACAACCCTCCACTCCCCACCCCACCTCAAACCTCGCCCCATCCCCTTCCTGAGTGACTGAACTGATCAATAGCTAACCATAAGACCATCTCTAATGAGGATGTAATACCCACTGAAGCTGATGACACCTCAGATAATCCACTCCACATACGTTCCTGACTGATAACTTTGTTTGAGCACAAAACCCGAAAGAGTAAATTCATATTATTTTATATAAATTGACAACAAATAGTTTTACATTGGCAATTGTGGCCAAAATACCCTCCAAATGAGCTCCATGGGTACTTGCTTGTTATGTATCAGTGACTATAATTAGTTAGAAGCAAAGAGCAGACGAGAGTCCATAAAGCCATGGGGGTTTGTGTATGTGCGTGTATGTGTGTGTGTGTACGTGTGTGTGTGTGTATCTTGGGGTGGGAGGGGGTGGAGGGGAGGTGGCCATTAAGCAGTTGCATGCAACCATGTGCAGCCATGCGTGCTGTAGCCTTTCTTTAACTATCCACAGGCATTTCTGTCAGAGCGGTTTGGAGCAGCTACAACACGGGCGTGACACAGCTCCGGTGGCAGTAACAAGCAACTGTCACACACAAACACACACACAGCGGAGTGGACATCGTTTGGCCCTAGTAGTGTGATTGGGAGTCAGATGGCTGAGCGGTGAGGGAATCGGGCTCTCTCTGTCTAGCACTCGGGCTAGTAATCCGAAGGTTGCCAGTTCGATTCCCGGTCATGCCAACTGAAGTTGTGTCCTTGGGCAAGGCACTTCACCCTACTTGCCTTGGGGGAATGTCCCTGTACTTACTGTAAGTCGCTCTGGATAAGAGCGTCTGCTAAATGACTAAATGTAAAATGTAAATGATTGGGGACACTGGGGGAGGGAGACTGGAGGGGGACTATACTAATACTGTCTAAACTGTAGAGGGTGATGGAGTTTTTATTTGGTAGAGATTGAATTTCTTGCGACCAATGCCATTTTAGAAAAAGTCTGACAGTTTAAAGCATATTACTTTAATTTTTACAGTTTCGAACTATATAAAAACTGGGGACTTTGTGTCAATCCTTTTTATAAATGTCCAAAACTTCTAAGCTGGAACCTACTGTGCTATTTGGAGGATTGACACTTGTTCTGTACTTGATGCTACTGTGCTCCAAATCATTGAGCCGTGCAGAGCTTTCTCACTGTGGACCTCCCACAGGCCCTGTATACCAAACAAGACATGATGTATCTCCTCCACTCCCCCACCCCACCCCATCTACCCCACCCCTCTCTCTCTCTCTCTCTCTCTCTCTCTCTCTCTCTCTCTCTCTCTCTCTCTCTCTCTCTCTCTCTCTCTCTCTCTCTCTCTCTCTCTCTCTCTCTCTCTCTCTCTCTCTCTCTCTCTCTCCCAGGCCCGGTGTCATTTAGTATGATCTCTGGAGAGCAACCCTTCCCAGAGTCTTGTGTAACAGACCAACACGTCAGTGGATCCTCTGACACCAGGAGTCAAACCTCTTCTGGATGAACCTGCTACTCTCCTTGCACCTGCTCTGTCTTTTCACACACACACACACACACACAGACACACACATTGTATGCACACACACACACCAGACACACTTGTGCGTGCACACACATACACACACAAATATGCAGGCATACGTACACTGTTGTACACTTCCAGCTATGTTAACCTAGTCATGCAGAATCAGAGTGCTAGACAGAGAGAGCGAGGAAGAGAGAGAAAGAGAGAAATAGAGAGAAAGAGAGGAAGAGAGAATAGTGTGAGAAAGAGGCTTTTGGAGCACCTTGTTGTCTTGTTCAGTCATTCAATCTTGTTCCTGTTACGTTTACATTTATTATTTTAGCTTTTATCCAAGTATGTGTGAGCAAGTGCAGCAGATCTAGTGCAGTCTCTCTGGTGTGTTTGACCATGCTTGTGAAGTAAACCAACACAGACATATAGTACAGGACTAGACTAGAAGTATCACACTGGACTTGTGTCTTTGACTGAACCAGAGAACACTCCTTGATAACCTTGCATACAATAATTCATTTGCAAATGTCAAAGTCTTTTAATTTGACTATTCTTGCCTAGAATAGGCTTAGCTGGAAAACCCATTGAAATAAAGGGATTACCTTCATCTCTCTAATTTAGATATAGCCTCAAGCAGGGCACAGACTCATTTCCTAGTGTGCCGGAATTAATGAAAAAGATAATTTGTTACAAGGGGGAAAACACATTTTTGCACACATACTTGCACACAACCACACACAAACATGCACATTCATGGACACACACACGAAAGCACATTTTTGCAAATACACACACACACTTTATATGAACTCAGAATGGGGGCAGGGGGAGGGTGTCTTGCTAATGTCTCTCAGAACTGGGTTATTCATATACTTAAGTTCTTATGAGAATCAGAAGGTGTGGGTTAGGCCATCTCAGTCACCATGAGAGGAAGAATTTCCTTTCAACTAAAAGACAATATAACTTCAGTACAGTACATGGCCATGTAATACAGTATTGTGTATGTGTTTTGTAAGTAGGCCATGTAATACAGTACAGTATATTATACATTTCACCAGATTCTTCTATGCCATGACATCACAGTGCAAATAGGCCTACTGACAAAAACAGGAGAGTGATTGAGAGACATTGAGGCCCATCGATTATGTGATCCAATTAACAAAGCCCATCCAACCAAACGATTGTCCGATCAAAACAAATCTTCCAGGCAGAGTAGCCAATCATGACAGAACCACAATCTATTACTGGGCAGAAGCCTCCTGGTGATGAACAAATGGACAGCATCTAATTGAATGCATATCTCATAGGAAGACAGAGATTGGCCGATTTAGATTTAAACTGTTCATTAACAAGGAAAAATAATGTCAGCGTCAAAAGATACAGTGAATGATTATACCTTTAACAACGCAGGTATCACCAGGGGGTTCACAGCACTCTGAACAGATTGTAATTCAGCATTTCATTGAGAATGGACATAGCAATTGTAAACTGCAAGGATGGCAGAATCATGGGACATGAACTTGAATGTTGAATGTGAGGCTCCAGCTGGTGTTGGGGGCTTGACTAATGTGCAGTGGACCGGTTAGTGGAACAGTAAATGAGCAGGTTAAATGAGAGAGAGGAAGCCCTGGGTCATCAGAACCTGTGAGCGGGCCGGCGCTGGGTTTAGACCAGACACTCAGACTCTGTGGACCGTCTCTCTGTCTCCCTCCATCTCTCCCCCATCTGTTCTTCCAACTCTCCCTGGTTCCCCCTCCCCATCTCTCCCACCAGCTCTACTTCTATCTCTCCCATCTCTCCATCCAACTATCTCTCCATCTTTCCCTCCAGTTTTCCCAACAATCTCTCCCTCCATCCCTCCCTCTGTGTCTCTGCATCTGTTCCAGTCTGGAAGCAGATGTTCCTATGGGGAGAGGCAGCCGGCAGATAGACACCCCGTATCCCCAAATGTACACACACACACATACACACACACACACCCCTCACACACACACACACACACACACACACACACACACACACACACACACACACTAATGGACACATACATTCTATTGTGTAAATACACTGTATACTGTATTCAACCACACAGACATGCACACCTTAGCCTGCCTGTAAGGATACACTAGAATAGAACACATACACACACAGAGACAAACACACACAGAGACACACACTGACTCCTTCTGCTCCTATTGTTTATAGAAAGGAGAGGTAATGAAGTGGATCTAAGGGGTCTGCAACAGTTACCGTATGTATGTGTATACATGTGTGAGTCAGTGTTTGTGTGAGTGTGTCTCTGTTCTATTGTTAGTATGTGACAGTCTCATGGTGTTATGCACGACTGGCTGAACATGCTGACGAGAGGAGAGGAAAAGAAGGAGAGAAGAGGGCAGAACAAGAGACGAGAGGAGGGGAGGGGAAAATATGAAAAGGGGCAGGAGCTGGTGACTGCTTGAAGGGTTAGCACTTGTTGGTCAGTAGGTCAGGAAGGACCCACATGAGGGCTGAGTCATTGACCCAACAGAGACGTTGGAATCATGGAAATGCTGGAAATACCAATATCTACAGTTGTGGTACCGCCACTACTGCCAACACATAAGAGAAGATGAGATGGTTAGTAATTGAATGTATATTACTATATAAGTTATTCCTTGGCAACATAGGCAGACAGACAGACACATACACTCTCACACACAAAACAAATGTGTTTATGTGGTTTTGAGGCAGATCAGTCGTAAAGTAGCTTTCCCCCTCCTCAACTAATTACAGGGAATGTGGGCCAGAGTGACGGTTCGGAGGCTGCCTTCATATGGATTCAGGCTGTCGATCACGCTGTCTTTGGGAGCAGCTCAAGCCCAATTCTATATTCCCCCCCCCCCAATGAACTCTCCATCACCTTCCTGACGTTACCAGGGGGACACGAGAGGAAACAGAGAAAGAAGAGGTTAAATCATCTGTGCTGGGACCATGCTGACATAAACACACACTTAGACGCACCAACACACACACATGCAACACAGGCTAACACACAAATATACAGACACATACACACAGTGCACACTTCTGTACATGACCTATAAGAGCTATTGTTTTATTGTCACCAGGCCTCTGGGTCAAGGCCCTGTGAGAGAAAGGGAGAGAGAGAGAGTGAGAGAGAGAGAATTACAAATACATAGAGATGCACTCTACTAGACAAGGCCAAAGCAGACACCCTCCTGGGTCATAGATAAACCAGCTTTACGAGCAATTGAGTGGAGCCTGATGGTCTAGTCTAGTTTATAGCCAAGAGGGAGAGGGCCAGGGATGAAGAAACCATGAGGAAAATATTAATAACACTAACTCTCTTCAAAGGGAAGAGCTGTTCCTAGCGGCCACGACATGCTAAGACAGACGGCACTGTACGCTCTGTGTGTCTGATGCTATTTACTTGTGTTTGCTAGACTCATATTGCATTCTGCATACAACGGATCACGCAGTGTGAATTCTATGAATTTCATAAGGCGGCTAGTTAGCTACGTGAACCGCCCGTCTCTGTGGAGACGGAGGCAGCCGGCGAGGGAGGTAATATGACGAGTATTTATGAGGCAAGGCGGTGTCACTGACATCTACATAACCTATTCATGAACCTCATGATGGAATCTCAGTTATCCTCCACTCCCATCCCACAGGTGACACCGGGGGAGGGAGAGAAGACTGGGGGGAGGAAGAGAGAATAGGGGAGAGATATACAAAGAATGGGGGAAGGGGCAGAGGAGATGTGAGTGGAAATGAAGTGAGAGGAAGGAGAGAGCAGAGGACAAGACAACAAGGAGAAAACTGCAGAGAAGAGCGGAAATGGAAAGACAGCAGCATGAGAGAGCGAGAGAGAGAGAGAGAGAGAGAGAGAGAGAGAGGAGAGAGAGAGAGAGAGAGAGAGAGAGAGAGAGAGAGAGAGAGAGAGAGAGAGAGAGAGAGAGAGAGAGAGAGAGAGAGAGAGAGAGAGAGAAAGGAATAAAAAGGTGTGCAGGAAAGAGAGAGAGCGAGAGCAGCAGAGCGCTCGAGCGAGCGAGAGCAATTACCAGGACAAAAAGAAGAGTATTTCAATAAACGTGCGCTCCTGGTTTCCCCCCCTCACACGTAGACTGTCCTGTACCCAGTACTGCATGCTAACCAGGCAGACAGTTCACACCAGGAATACACTATCCAGACAGACAGCAGGCTCACTGACATGTACTATTCCTCCACAGCACAAAAGAGAAAGCAGGGATGGTGATGAGGGATAGAAACGGGGGTCTGACTGCATGGCTCTGAGTGAAATGAGAGGCAGGGGTAGAGACGGTTCACCTGACTATCCCTCTCTCTGATAACTTGATGTCTGTCTGTCCATTTCTCCATGTCTTACCCTCCCTTTCCTTTCTGTCTTTTCCTCTCTCTTTCTGACAGTGACAGTGAGCAGTTAGAAGATGTCCAGGGTCTTGATGCCGATAGGACCATGTTACTGTAAGTGTTTCAAACAGATGAAGGTCCATCATCAAAATGCCTGACTTGGGACAAAGCATGAAAGTTGCTGTGTGCAGTCCTCAGCAGTTTAGCAGCATGGTCCACCTCTGCAGCAGATCCCCATGCTGAGAGCACCTCTACTACCTGGCCTTGAGCCCAGGGACTGGATGGGTGCATTAAACCTAATAATGGAATATTGATCATAATGAATCAGGCTAAGCCAGTGCCTGTCCCGGTAATACTAGACACTCACACACACACACACACACACACACACACACACACACACACACATGCAAGCATGGACACACATACATACACACACACACACACACACACAGAAAAGACCAAACCTATTAGTCCCAGTCTGAGTGATGAATGGGTCTAAAGGGGCGAGAGGAAGGTGGGTGGGAACGGGCGGATGGCGTCCCCGTCGTCTCCCAAGCTGCTGGGGACGAGGGAAGGCCACCTCCAAGGCAAGCCTGTTATTAAGGCGCCATGCAGGGTTTAAGGAGATACACAATCCCCTCTGTGAGCGTTTAGCCTGAGAATTAGGCCAGGTGTGGTTGCGCTTACTGTAAGCTGGTAAGTACTACTTTCACTCAGTTCCCCTCACAGGGTTAGGGTCAAAGTTTCAGAGTTGAGGGCTGAAGTTCATTGGCAATTGGGTTTGCAGGGGCAGAAAAACAACTTTAAACTTCAAAGCCTGCTGAGGTTTCAGAAGGACAGACGGGAGTGGTTAAAGGAGACTTCAGATGGAGACTGCTTTTACTTAGTAGGTACTGAAATAACCTAGTCCAAAATGCAATGGTCAAAAATAACAAGATCATTATTAACCTATTAGCCGTTCTGATCTCTTTTTCATTCCACCTCTTCTAGCCCTCCACCCAAAAAACGTGGTGATCCATTACATAGCCTGGCCAGCTATTAGAGATTGTGAAGAGTTGTGAAGGGCAGGAGGACCGTTTTTACCATCTCTTACACACACACACACACACACGCACGCACACACACACTTACAACGATAATTTTAATCCTGCAGCTCATCTCAGGGATTGTATCAGGAAAATCCACTGAGTATTTAGAAAGCCACAAGAATGCCACTAATTCAAAGCGGTTTGAAGTGCTATAGCAGATATTCTGGGAGGAACCAATTTAGAGAGCTTTGAATCCAATACTGGCTAACACTGGCCATTGGTCTTCATTGGAAAACATGGATTCTGTTTCTGTGGTTCATCTGGAAGAATGGACTACATACCCATAATTACCTACTGTAGGGAACTACAAATCTGAGGTCACAAAGATTTTATTTTAGGCCTCCCAAAAGCTGAGGGGATTAGTGGGGGTGCAGTAACTCAACATGATGCTGAGATAATTAGAAAGTACTGGTCCAACTTAAAATGTTGTCAAGGTTGTTTTCCTGGTATGACAGTG